>NC_082734.1:25599104-25716604 GCF_030144855.1 Hypanus sabinus
GATGGTGGGGAGAAAGAAATTTCTTATAGCATTGATTGTGGGTCTTGAGGCTCCTGTAACTCCTTCCTGATGGTAGTAATGAGAAGAGGGCTTATCCTGGGTGGTGAGAGTCCTTAATGATGGATGCTTTTTGAGGGCACTGCTCCTTGAACATGTCCTCAATGGTGGGGAGGTTAGTGCTCATGACAGAACTGGTTAGATCTGCAGCCACAGCTTTAGGTTTGGTTTTCCCAAGCCAAAGACCAAGCATAAACCAGGAGGTTCATGTTCTGCTGAGGGCTAGATCTATGGCATTTAAGTCTGGCGGCCCAGGTCTGTATAAGCGAGCCAGGTGTGACTTGTAGAGGTCTATTTCAAGAGCCAAGGAATAAGGGAGGTTAGAGGCAACATCAGATACATGCCAACTCTGGCAGGGTTTGCAGGCCATTCCTTCCTGCCAAGCAAAACCCAACATCAAGAATACTTCACTACCAGACAGGCTCACTGCTTTTACTCCACTTTGAGTGAAATCACAGCTATGAGAATCTCTGTGTTACAGGCCGATGTCACGCTGTCTTTCAAAGGCAGGGCCTGAGGGGGTATCTGGTGAAGGTTCTGAAAACCTGTGCCAACCAACTGGCAGGAGTATTCAAAGACATTTTCAATCTCTCACTGCTACAGTCAGAAGTTCCCACCTGCTTCAAAAGGGCAACAACTAAACCAGTGCCCAAGAAGAACAGGGTGAGCTGCCTTAACGACTATCGTCCGGTAGCACTCACACCTACAGTGATAAAATGCTTTCAGAGCTTGGTCATGGCTGGAATCAACAACTGCCTCAGCAAGGATCTGGACCCACTGCAATTTGCCCATCGCCACAATAGGTCTACGGCAGACACCATCTCAATGGCTCTCCAGTGAGGCCTTGAATCACTTGGGCAATGTGAATATCTATGTCAGGATACTGTTTATTGACTGAAGCTCAGCATTTAACACCATCATTCCTACAGTCCTGATCAGAACCTGGCCCTCTGTGCCTCCCTCTGCAATTGGATCCTCGACTTCCTAACTGTAAGACCTTAACCCGCCCGGATTGGTGATAACATCTCCTCCTCACTGAGAATCAACACCTCAGGGGCCTGTGCTTACCCCACTGCTCTACTCCCTCTACACCCATGACTGTGTGGCCAGGCAGAGCTCAAATGCCATCAATAAATTTGCTGATGTGACAGCCGTCGTTGGCAGAACTTTAGACGCTGATGAAAGGGCGTACTGGAAGGCAGTATACCAGGTAGTTGAGTTGCAGCAACAGCCTTGCTGGAAGGGTGAAACAAGGGAACACACACCAGTGCTCATAGAGGGATCAGCGGTGGAGAGAGTGAGCAATTTCAAGTTCCTGGGTGTCAATATCCCTGAGTATCTAACCTGGATGTAACATATTGATGC
The DNA here is from genome assembly GCF_030144855.1 of Hypanus sabinus. NCBI lineage: Eukaryota > Metazoa > Chordata > Chondrichthyes > Myliobatiformes > Dasyatidae > Hypanus > Hypanus sabinus. The sequence goes on from NC_082734.1 coordinate 25,600,527, forward strand.
AGCTATAACGAAGAAAAAAAATTGGCTATATTTCATTGGCAGTTTGAGGAGGCTTGGTTTGTCTACTAAAACACTCAAAAGTGTCTGCAATGTACTGCAAAGAGCATTCTGAGTGGCTGCGTAACCATCCAGCGTGTGGGTGGGGGCTACTGCACAAGATCGAAGTAAGCTGCAGAAACTTTTAAAATTAGTCAGCTCCATCATGAGTACCATCTTCTTCAAGAAGCGGTGCCTGAGGAAGGCAGCGTCCATCGTTCAGGATCCCCACCACCCAGCACTTGCCCTCTTCTCACGGTTACCATCAGGAAGGAGGTACAGGAGCTTGAAGGCGCACGCTCAGCGATTCAGAAACAGCTTCTTCCCCTCTGTCTAATTTCTAAATGGGCATCCAACCACCTCACTACTTTTTATTCCTGTTTTTTTGCATGACTTATTTTAACTTAACTATTTAATAGATATATATATATATATAATGTAATGTAACCCGGTTGTTTTTTCTCCATACTTATTTATCATGTATCTTAGTGCACAGCTGCTGTGAACACATTTCACAACATATTAAACCTGATATTAAACCTGCCTCAGATTCTGCACTTTTTCCCAATCCTGTGCATTGGTGGCTTCATACCAGGAGGTGATGTGACCTGCCAGAAGGCTCCCCGCCATACATCTGTAAAAGTTTGCTGGCATCTTTGGTCTCCTCCAACTCCTACTGAAATATAGCCGCTGTCATGCCTTCTTTCTAAATGCATCAATGTGTTGGGCCCAGGATAGATCTTCACAGATGCTGACACCAGAAACCAGTCACTCTTTCTACCACTGACCCCTTGATGAGGATTGGCGAGTGTTCTCCTGACTTACTGTTCCTGAAGTCCACGATCAATTCCTCGGTCTTACTGACGTTGAGTGCGAGACTGTTGTTGCGACACCACTTGACCAGTTGGTCCCCTCCTGTGCGTTTCCTCGTTACCATCTGATAATCTGTCACCTGTAGCTGTGTCAGCAGCGAATTTATAGATGGTGCTTGCACTGTTCCCAGCTGCAGGTCATAACCGTAACAGGAAATGCTTGAGGTAACGGATGGAGCATTCCCCCAATCCTCCACCACAAGTTACGGTCTGAGTGATCTGAGATCGGTGTGCTGGGCTCTCGTTCGCCTTTCAACAGCTGAGCAGCCGGCGGTCTGTTTGAGCTGCGTCATTAGCAAACGTCCACGCAGGGCCCCTCCCCAGCAGGTGTCATTTATAAAGCTGCCACTGAGTGTCATTTTAGCAGGACCCCACACTCTGCATTGTAAAAATTCTGACAGATTTCATGGATGGGAAATGCCATGAATGGACACAGAAAAACCCTCACGAGGCTAAAAGAATTTTTACACTGCAGGGTGTGAGGCTCTGCCAAAAAGACACATACGTACACTCAATGGCCACCTTATTAGATGCATCTGCTCGGAAGTTCAAATATCTAATCAGCCAAACATACCAGGGGTGATCACAAGTTCGTGGCATAAGGTAGAAGGAGTCAATTTTAGAAAACCTGGCTCATTTATTTTTCACCATAGTCCCCTCCTACATTTACACACTTAGTCCAGCGGTCGTGGAGCACACGGATCTTGGACCTCCAGAAAATGTCCACCGCAGGGTGATTGATAAGTCTGTGGCCTAAGGTAGAAGGAGATGAGTTATACAGCTCTCGTTACAGGCACATGCAGTTCAACAACAGTTTATGCAGAAAGTTTGAAGTTAATAACTCATCTCCTTCTACCCTAGGCCACGAAGTTATCAATCACCCTGATGCATTATTAACTTCAAACTTTCTGCATAATCACTCAGAGTTGAACTGCATGGGCCTGTAACGAGAGCTGTATAACTCATCTCCTTCTACCCTAGGCACGAACTTATCAATCACCCCATCTGTGGACACTTTCTGGAGGTCCAAGATCCATACGCTCCACGACCGCTGGACTAAGTGTGTAAACGTAGGAGGGGACTATGTTGAAAAATAAATGTGCTAGGTTTTCTAAAATTGACTCCTACCTTGGGCCACTAGCTTATCAATCACCCCTCGTATGGCAGCAACTCAATGCATAAAAGCATGCAGACATGGTCAAGAGGTCCAGTTGTTGTTCAGACCAATTGTGAGAATGCAATCTAAGTGACCTCGGCTGTGGAACGATTGTTGGTGCCAGACGGGTGGTTTGAGTATCTCAGAAACTGCTGATCTCCTGGGATTTTCACCCACAACAGTCTCTCGAGTTTACAGAGGATGATGTGAAAACCAAAAAGCATCCAGTGAGCGGTGGTTCTGTGTATTGAAATGCGAAGGAGTATGAACAGCTGGTTCAGGCTGGTTCAGATAACCACGCTTTACGCAGTGCAGTGCACAGGAGCATCTCTGAACAGGCAACACATCGATCCTTGTAGTGGCTTGGCTACAGCAGCAGAAGGCCATGAAGATACACTCATTAGCCACCTTATCACCTACAGAGATACCTAATAAAGTGGCCACTGAGCGCAAATAGAAACCACTTCTGCCCACCTATATGTTTCTCTCTGTGTCTATTCCACCAATTTTTTTATGCATTGTGCTAAACCACTGCCCCAAAATGACAAAGTTCAAGTTCAAGTTTATTGTCATCTGACTATGCATATGTACAACCAAATGGATCAACATTCCTGCAGTCCGTGGAGCACCCAGTATACATATATCACACACAACATATAAAGCAAAGTATTATCACAAATAAGTTAATAAAATAAGTTCAAATTATGACTGCTGTAACTATATGTTAACTATAACTATATGTAGCTATGTGGTTTTGTGTAGGTCTGGTAGCTTTAGTTTTTGCTTTGTTGGGTGGTAGAGTTGGTCTCCTGACTTGGTGTGTCTGGGTAGTCTTGTTTTGTCTGGTGGATTTGGAGCTCCTTTCCGGGAAACGCGCTAAGATGGTAGCGCGATATTAATACGCGGCAGCCTCTCCGGACTCCGGATTTGGGGATTGCCATACGTTATGTGGATTTTCTGGTGTAGTCTGTTTTGTCAAATGCTTTTGTGATATCATTCTGGAGGAATGTTGTTTCATTTTTTAACTGCATTGCAGTTGTGGCTTCTAAATGACAATAAACTGAAATTCAATTCAATTCAAATTCGGTTCATATTGTTTTTTTATTATTGTCATTCTAAATGACAATAAACTGAAATTCAATTCAAATTCGGTTCATATTGTTTTTTATTATTGTCATTCTAAATGACAATAAACTGAATCTTGTATCTTGTAAAATGCACATGAAGTGAGCAATACAGGTAAAGAGTAAGCAGCTCGCTGTCCTAGTGATGAGACCACGGGGATCTCTGATGATGGACCCTGCTTTCCTGTAGATATGCTCAATGGTTGGGAGCTTTACGTGTGATGTACTGGGCTGAACCCAATACTTTTTGTTGGATTTTCCATTCAAGGGCAGGATGTGATGCAGCCAGTTAATATATACCATCCACGACACATCTATAGAAGTTTGTCAAAGTTTCAGATGTCATGCCAAATCTTCACAAACTCCTGAGGGATTAGAGGCACTGCTGTGTATGTTTCGTAGTTGCACTTGCATGCTGGGTCCAGGACCGGTCCTCTAAAATATGGCAGGAATTTAAAGACGCTAATCCTCTCCACCTCTGATCCACCAATGATTACTGGCTCATGGACCTCTGGTTTCCCTCTCCTGAAGTCTACAATTAGTTCCTCGGCTTTATTGACGTTGAGTGAGAGGTTGTTGTATGACACCACTCAGCCAGATTTTCATCCCCCCCCCCCCCCGCCTCCTGTACGTTGATTCATCTCTGCTTTTGTGTCAATAGTATCATCAGTAAACTTGAATGTGGCACTGGAGCTGTGCTTAGCCACACAGTCATGGGTGTAAAGTGAGTAGAGTAGGGGGCTAAGCACACATCCCAGTGGTGCTCCTGTGCCGATGGAGATCGTGATTGGGAAAAGAGGAAGGGAGAGGGGAGGGAGTGGGAAGCACCAGAGAGACATTCGGTAATGATCAATAAACCAATTGTTTGGAATCAAGTGACCTTGCCTGCAAGCCTTTCATTTCTGGAATAATTCTTGTCGGCCTCTTCTGGACCCTCTCCAGGGACAACAAACAATGCTTCAAATTCCTCCAAATGTGATCTGACCCATGCCTTATAAATCCTCAGCATTACAACCTTGATTTTATGTTCCTTTCCTCTCAGAATTGATGCTAATATTAGGCAGAGCACCGCGATAACAGACTGTTCTCCAAAATGTGCTTGTGATATCTTTTATTTAGAGTGAGCAGACAGAACATCGATCCAACATTTTATTGCAAAGACAGAGGCAAAGGCATGAAGTAAATATCAGAGGGGCTGTGATAAAGGCACACTACTTCACAGCTGCCCGTACTACTTTGCCAAATGCGTAGATTCGATGACAAAGATCTGGAGTGGGAATTAAAACTCTCTTTATTTTTAGCCGAAGAAAGTCATTGTAAGCAGAAAGTGATTTTGTCTCAGTGCTTTTGGGAGATCAAAGTTGGGTCTCAGCTCCCCTCTGGTGCAGTTATGCTTAATTAACTTTGCTACACCATTCTGGTATGAATGGTAAGTGTAATAACCAGTGTGAAAAATCTATTTAAACGTGTCTGGTGAGAGTAACTGACATGACACCCCTGGGAAATGGGAAGTCATTCCTGCTGTGAAATATAAATAAGGATTTTGCGCTTTGCCAGGTAGATTCAGTCTAATAGAGACACCGTGGAGCTGTGAATCTGTTACCGTTATGTTGGAGAGTGAGAATGCTAATTTTAGAACCCAGGACAATGCTCTCGTCATCATCTAGGTTTGTCAATGTTACCAAAAGTGTGAATCCAATCCACACAGTGGTAAAACAAAGGAAACTCCATTCAGATTACTAAGAGTGTGGATTTAGGCTACAGAGAGATTGATTTGTACACATGATGGAAATCCAAGAAAAGGCTTGGGCATTGCAGTGGGGATATGGAAGGGGAAAACCTCCCTTCCAAGCAGGCTGATCCTCATGATGTTTCGCTCTTGTTTCGTTGTTCTGCTGAATAATTCTGCCTGCATTACCATGAACTGATTACCCTGGGGTTGGGGGACTGTCTGCGTGGCGAGGTGGATGGTTAGGTGAAAAGGGGTTTAATGCCTGTTGTGCTCTCTGTTGTTCTGTTGAATGTAGTGGACAAGCTATGCTGGCACTGGAATGTGTAGCAACAGTTACAGGCTTTCCCCAGCTCACCTTTGTGTTGAGTTAGTTGTTTAGGCAAATGATGCATTTCACTGCATGTTTCATAGTAGATGGAACCATAGAACCATCGAACACTACAGCACAGTACAGGCCCTTCAGCCCTCCATGTTGTGCTGACCCATATAATCCTTATAAAAAAAGTACTAAACCCACATTACCCCATAACCCTCCATTTTTCTTCCATCCATGTGCCTGTCCAAGAGTCTCTTAAATATCCCTAATGTTTTATCCACCACCACCATCCCTGGCAAGTCATTCCAGGCACTCGCAACCGTCTGTGTAAAAAACTTACCCCTGGTGTCTCCCCTAAACTTCCCTCCCTTAATTTTGTACATATGCCCTTTGGTGTTTGCTATTGGTGCCCTGGGAAACAGGTACTGACTATCCACCCTATTTATGCCTCTCATAATCTTGTAGACATCTATCAAGTCCCCTCTCATTCTTCTACGCTCCAAAGAGAAAAGTCCCAGCTCTGCTAACCTTGCTTCACATGTGATAAATGAATGGATCTGGATCTGAATCTGAATCCAAATCTGGATCTGAAACTAAATCTGGATCCAAATCAAAATCTAAATCTGAATCGGATTCAAAATCTGGAACTAAATCTGGATTTAAATAGAAATCTGGATCTGGGTCTGAATCTGAACCTGAGCAATGGGCTTCATTGGCCACGGATCCCCGGCCACAGCCTGTGACTGGACACTGGATACTGGACTGAAATGCAAGGCTGATACGGGGGGAAGTCACAGTGATCAGTAGTTTGGTCTCCTGAACAGAGCCTGTGTTAACCCAATCCATCTACTGGAGTCAGTTTGCATATACATTCCAAACGACAGCATTATCTAGGTGAGCACGAGTTTCTCAGTAAAATCATTCGTTGGTTTCTAGTATGGTAAGTTGGCCTCACAATCTACCTCCTTATGATCTTGCACCGTACTATCTTCCTGCACTGCACTTTCTCTGTATTGATAGTTTTACCTTGTTCTACCTCAATGCACTGTGTAAATGGTTTGATTTGTGTGAACAAGTCTGCAAGGCAAGCTTTTGACTGTATCTCGGTGCACGTGACACCAATAAAACCAATTCCAATTGCAACATTTGTCTTGGCAGTCTTTCATTGATTCTGTCGTGCTTCATTCTACTTACTGCGAGTGCCCGCAAGAAAATGAATCTCAGGGTGACATTTATGTACTTCAATAATAAAATCACTTTCAACATGAATAACCCTCTGAAGCAGAGAGTTACTGAGGTCGAATAACATCTGGGGTTGTTAGTTGCGTTAATGATTTGGATGGAAATACACAAGTCTTGATACAGAGGACATGAGATTAAGAGGCGTTGATAGTGAAGAGGGTTATCATAGATTACAGGGGGATCTTGATCAGTTACAAGTGGGCTGAGGATTGGCAAATCAATATCAATATAGATAAGTGGGATGAGATGCGGTTTGGAAAGTCGAAGAATCTATGAATGGTAGGGCAGTGGGGAGTGTAATGAAACAGATGGGTTTGGTGCACCCACCCTAAGAGTATAGTTCATTGAAAGATTCAAGATTGTTTAATGTCATATGCACTAAAAAGAGCAAAATAATTATTACTCTGGCTCTGATGCAGTACAAAATACACAATAAGATAACTCACAGAATAATCGTAAAACACAAAATACACTTCAATTTAGAAGGATGAGAGGGGATCTGATTGAAACATATAAGATTACTAAGGGATTGGACATGCTAGAGGCAGGAAACATGTTCCCAATGTTGGGGGAGTCCAGAACCAGAGGCCACAGTTTAAGAATAAGGGATAGGCCATTTAGAACAGAGTTGAGGAAAAAAATTTTCACCCAGAGGGTTGTGGATCTATGGAATGCCCTGCCTCAGAAGGCAGTGGAGGCCAATTCTCTGGATGCTTTCAAGAGAGAGTTAGAAAGAGCTCTTAAAGATAGTGGAGTCAAGGGATATGGGGAGAAGGCAGAAACGGGGTACTGATTGTGCATGATCAGCCATGATCACATTGAATGGAGGTGCTGGCTCGAAGGGCCTAATGGGCTACGCCTGCACCTACTGTCTATTGTCTGTTAAAATATAAATGCATAAGATAGCTTACATGTATAGATTGATCATACGTCCATAAAGTGATGCTAGGCACAGGAGGTCTGCACATAAGGTGACTGATAGGAAATGATAAAGCAATGGTGGTGGGGTGGGTTAATGGGTGGAGGTGTTGATCAGCCTTACTGCTTGGGGAAAGTAACTGTTTTTGAATTAAGTAGTCCTGGTACGGGTGTAACATAGCTTCCTCCAGCGGGATAAAGAATACATGAGCAGTGTGGATGGGATCGTTCATGACATTACTGACCTTGATGTCCTTGCTGGCCGGAAGACTGGTGCTGGTGATGCATTGGGCGGTTTTGACTACCCGTAACAGAGCCTTCCTGTCTGCCGCAGTGCAGCTCCTGAACCATGCAGTGAGGTAGTTTGCTAGGATGCTCTCTGCTACGCATCTGTAGAATGACGTGAGGATGGGTGTGCATAATCCAGCTTCTCTTCAGCCTCCTCAGAAAGTAGAAGCATTGGTGAGCTTTCCTGATTGGGGAGAATGTGCTCCTGGACCATGAGAGGTTGTGTGTGACGTGCACTCCCAGGAGTTTGAAATGGCTCGCAGTTTCCACTGCTGTGCCGCCAATATAAAGAAGGGTGTGTGTGGAGCAATTCATCTGAAGTCAGCGATCATCCCCTTTATCTTGTTGACATTGAGGAAGAAGTCATTTGCCCGGCAGGAGGCCCCGAGCTCCTCCGCCTCTCAACCTCCTCTCTCAAGGCCGCCTCATCATTGTTGGTGATGAGCCCCACCGCTCGGCAAACTTGACGACTTGATTACTCGGGTGTTTGGCTGTGCAGTCCGGTGTGGGTAGAGTGTACAGCGATGGGCTCAGCACACGGCCCTCAGGGACACCCGTGTCAAGGGTGATGAGGAGGGGGGTGCGGCTGCGCTTCCTGACTACCTTGGTTAGGAAGTCCACCACTCAGTCGCACAGTGGTGCATTTATACTGAGGAGTAGGAGTCTGTTCAACAAGATCCATAGATTAATATTGTTGAACGCTGCTTTTACAGACAGTGGCCACCCACCTAGGGGAGGAGGAACATTTTGTGGTCAGTACTGTGTTGCATGCCTTGAAGCATGCAAAAGAGTTGTTTAGAATGTCAGGGAGGGAGGTTAGGAGCTGGGACATAATGGAGCAGTTGTGCAAGTGAATAGAGAGGCACCACTGAGAGTACGGTATACAGTTTCAGTCACCCTGTTATAGGAAAGACATGGTTAAACTGGGTTAATGAGTTCTGGGCGTGCTGTATTGGTGCCAGAAGTGTAGAGGGTCTTGCTCAAGCCCTCGCTGACTTGACGTAAATGTCACATTTCGCTGTGTGTTTTGATGTACATGTAACACATGTCTTCCAATTGACAACTCATCAGTCTCATGAACCTTGACCTTTTCCTATGAGTCCATCAATGTTGCCCATCAATCTTACCAATCATACTCTTTACATTCTCTCCAACTAATTTATAAACAAAAATGGTCACTGTTGGTATACCACTTGTTACAGACTTCCAGTCACAGAAATACACTCTTCCTCTCATCCAGCCAATTTTGGATCCACTTTACCCATACATCTCAGATCTTCTGGACTAGTACTCCATGCAGGACATTGTCAAAAACTTCACCAAAGTTCATGTAAACCATATCTAGCACTCTGACCTCACCAATTTTATGTGTTACTTACTCAAGATATGGCAGGAACAGTGGGATGTATATCAGCTGGAGATTTGGGTGGAGAAATAGCAGATAGACAATTTACAATGACCAGTTAACTTACCAATCAGTATGCCTTTGGACTGTGAGAGGAAACCAGAGCACCAGGAGGAAACCCACATGGTCATGGGGACAACATACAAACTCCTTACGGGCAGGGGTGGGGAGTGAACCCATGTTGCCTGTACTGTAAAACGTTGTGCTGATAACTACACAACCATGCTGCCCTGAGATTTACTGCTGAGATTTCACTGGATTTATGGTGTCAAAAAGCTCATCAATCTTTCCACCATGTACTTATCTATAGTGACTTGGACACATGATGAAGGATATCTGTGGATGTCAGGACATCCCAGTAGATGGGTCAGATGTGCATGTGAGCGGGAGGCATGAAGTTCAAATCTGGATATCAGGATCCTGTCTGAGGGTCAATAACAAAGGTCAAAGCCTGAAGGTCGATCAGATGTCAAAAGTCAAAGCCTGATGGCTGGAGACTGGAGACTGGGAGGCCCAGAAGCCTGTCCTGGATTTGGAGGACTGTCTGTGTGTGTGGATGGGTGGGAAAGAGGAAAGAGGCTTGTTTTGCCGTTGTTGTTTTAATGCTTGCTCTGTTCTGTGTTGTTTCGCTGAGCATTGTGGACATGCCATGTTGGCGCCAGAATGTACAGTGGCACTTGCATCTTTGGGTCATGTTGGTTGTTAACACAAATGATGCATTTCATGTATGTTTCAATGTACATGTGATAAATGAATGAATCTGAGTCTGTATATACAGTATGTCCATAATTTTATTTCTATCTAGCTTATTAGGTATCTTCCTATCTCTTTTGATTATGGATCTGCCATAATCAAATGGCACAGCAGTCTCGATGGCCGAATAACCTAATTCTGCTCCCATGTCTTATGGTCTTATCATTCTCTCTAGCCATTCCTGGACAAGATAATATGCAGTAAATATATTTGCAGAAAGTACAGAATGATCTTAGTCAATGCTCTAAAAGTACTCTCTTTCAATAATTTATTTATGGAATTTGTAGCTATGAATGTTTTTAGATGGTTATATTTAGCCAATGATAAAGGACTTCTGATTACCCATGGTTACTGCACGGGCAGATTTTGCTATCAATGCAAATTTATTATGTACCTTAATATTTTTCTGATGAGACAGCCATAAGATCAACAATTAAACTTCCCTAGTACTAAATGTACAAAACAAGTGAATAAGATATTTCCACGAACCTCCTTTTCCAGACTTTTCACATATTATAAAACATTTTAGAAAGCAAAATTAAAAGATTCAGAGAAGCAGCATATCACTGTGGGGTTCTGGGGATAAAAAATTGAGGGCTATGTGGGAGGAAATAGTTAGATGATTTAGAGTAGGTTAAAAAGTAGCACAACATTGTGGCCTGCTATGAGATACACTTCTATATTCTATGTTCTAATAAAATATCTCCTGGGAATTTTTGAGAAGCTGAAGGAACAGAGAGACTTGGCTGGAAGAATGAAAGTTGTGTATTTACTTAGCACCTATTTTTCATCTCATCTCTGATGCTAGCCTTTTATTCCAAACCAGACTCAAAATCCGAATCATATTTATTATCAGTGTCCTAGATAACGTGAAATCCATGGTTTCACAGCAGTAGTAAGATCAAATAGATAAAAAAATACTGTAATTTCATTAATAAATATATCGCACAGAAAAAAAAGAATAATGAGGTGTTGTTCATGGGTTCAGAAATCTGATGGGGGAAAAAGCTTCCCTGAATCATTGATTGTGGGTCTTCAAGATTCTGTACCTGCTCCCTGATGGTAATAATGAGAAGAGGATCCTCAGGTGCTGGAATCCACTTTTCTGAGACAATGTCTCTTGGAGATGCTCCTGATAGTGGGAAGGGGTTGTGCCCGTGATGAAGCTGACTTGGTCTCTGCAGCCTCTTGCAATCCTGTGCATTGGAGGCTCTGTAGTAAGTTATGATACAATCAGTCAAAATGCTCTCCACAACATCAAAAGGAGATTATTAGAAATTGGCTCAGCTTGAATTCCACTCTGGGTGTTTAACTGTAAAGCCCATCCATTTCTGTTTCTCAGTCTATCCTTCTGGTCTTGTCCCGAACCTGAGCTTGTCCAGATTCCGTTTAAATACTGTACATCCATGAAATTAACTTGAATGCTCCATGAGGGCTACGCTATATAAAGGAGTTTCATCTGAATTCTTCTTGGATTATTATAGTCTCGTGTTTCAGATTCCCCGACATGTTCTTTCTGCATAGGTTATATAGATAGATGCATTGTTTTGCACAATCAGCTTTCATTGTGTGACCATATGTTCCCAGCAGTTAAGATGTTCAAATCTCGTACGGTTACCATAGCATTCACGATGGAAACCAAGAATGATTGGCTTCAATCCAGTCAGATAGCGCTGATTGACAGGGCGAGGAGCCAATGACGAACTGGGTTGGCTTATTAAATCAATGCAGGAAGCGATTGGCAAACGCTGTGAAGTTTGTAGCGGACCCTATGATGGGGTGGCGCATTGGCTGGCGCCGGGAAAGTTTCAGGAGGAGAGTAGGAGGAGCCAGGAGGAAGCGTGAGCTGTCCGTGGTGCTGAGATGCGCAGTGGGAGCTGTCCACGAGCGCTGGTGCTGAAAGATCTGCTCATCAAACTTGGGCCATTTAGCTCATGAGTTGTTTCCTCAACTCTGATGAAACATTGGGTTGCAAAGGAATGCCCGCCCCCATAGCAAGGTTAATCCGTGAAATCATGGCCCAATTGAACTTGTCTTGAGCATATCTAATTTGCAGCAAGAGTAAAGATGAATTTATTTTACTATATGATCCACGGGTGCTTTATATTTCTATTGCCATAAACCAATTGGAATCCCAAGGACATTGAGAGGTTAAAAAAAGGTCACTTTAGTAAAGTTCTTGTAAAATTCTGAGCGGCCTTAGGCTCCGTGATGACTGTAACTGGAATTATTTAAGGCGATCTATTCATAATAATAAAACCACTTTGACGGTGGAATCATTTCTGGCGGAATTATGGAGATAAGGAAAGAACAACTGAAGAAATTGGCAGGAGATAGCTTGGGGCGCTTGCACAGGTGAGTGTTTTCTTGAAAAGTTGCAAATAATTGATAGGTAAAATTGTAGTATTGTTTTAAGGCTGTATTATATGTTATATTATATGTTGTGTTTTTTTTTTCCCTGCACGGTTTGGAGTCTGTGTGATATATCTTTTTTGCAGTTTCCAGATGAGGCGCTAATGCTTTCAATGTTAGATTTTCAGGACATTATTTTTTTAATTAGTGTGTGTCTAGTGTGCTATAAACGATCTGAACGTGTTAGAAACATCTACACATACCCTTGGATTCCTCTGTCGATACCTTTCCATAATGTCTGCCCATTCTAACAACTCACTTTTAATTTTTTTAATTTATATTAATTCCGGTGTTTGCAAAGAAACAGACTTGATATGAAGAAGGAATGTTTCTAGTTAATATTAACTGGGTGGGTTTACTGAAATGGGTTCTGTAAAATAGTATTCTGAATTCTTTTACGAAGATTGCATCTGAAGTGTCAATTGTTGTCTTCACTTTTCTTGTTTCATTAAATTATTCCACAGAGATTTGTTTTCTGTTTTTGATATCCACTTCCATTTCGACTGGCACAAATGCTGATTAATTCATCTCTGTCCTACTTCCTTGCCGGTTTATATTCCCTAATACACAACTATTTAAAGCGAATTTCTAACAACTGACGGGAATTTTACATTCAAAAGCTCCTTTTCTGCCGTGATTGGGTTCCATTCATTTGATCAACGATAAAAGATGTTTCCCCCTACACCTGCCAAGGGCACGTTTTTTTTTTAACAAAGTCAAACGGGGCTTTGACTTTGCAGGAAGGGAAAGTCTATGGTTCTAACTCTGAAATGCACATATTTTGGAAAATCCATCTATGTAATGAATCACCGAATCAGCCACTTTGTAATCATTTTGCAACAATTTAATATTGCCTCCTGGTTCCAGCGTTACCTCATTTAATCGAGCCTTGGTGTCTACCTACACATGGCCCTGGGTTGTCTCTTTGTGAATCTTGGGTTAACATCGAAGGGTTAAAATAAAGAATCTTTTCTCTAGATTTGTGTGATTTACAGTAATTTAGATTAAGAACAAATTGACAGGTCGTTTCGTTGTTGAACTTCAAAATAAGAATCCTGCTCTGCGTCTTATCGTCTTATATTTATCTGCCAGATAGCTTCATTGTGTCCCGTTAATTGCAAGTTAACGTCTAACGCCGGTGGGGAAAAAATGCTGTTAGAAATGAACAAAGTCTTAAATAATTTCTTCTTTTGAATTCCTTCCCTTTAGTTTGGCTGAATTGGGTCCCCGTAGCACAAAAATAAAATGATTTCCCCGTTGTGAGAAAGAAAAAAATGATCTCTGACTGATAAATAATTTAAGCCACAGAAGTGCATTCTGCCTCCACCCCCCCCCCCCTCCCCTTACTCTTACCACTTCCTACTGTACATTTAGACCATCTGCACTCAGGAAACCATGGCAGATTTTAGTAGAATATCGAATTTAACCCTGCTCTGTGTAATCTGTGTGTATTAATGTTCTGTGGAATACAATAGACTTATGGTTCCAATCTCTTGGTTGAAAGGATGATTATTGGGATGATTTAACAAGCATAGCATCATTCTAATCCGACTGCGGGTTAGGTACTGCGTAGGGTGATTTTCGTTTTTATTTAAGTGTATTTCTAGAAGTGAAGTTGGAAAGATCGAAGGGGGGATGGATCTTTTTTAATGACTCCTAATAGTTAGAGTAAAATCGCTTTCGGATTTAGTTTTAAACCGAGGGCGTGGCGATATTTATCGTCCAGTTTGGAAGATTGTGTCGTAAAGTGTGGCGGTACTTCGATACAGTGTCCAGCTAAGGGGGGCATAAAGTCAGTATTCCAGAGCTCCGGAGGTGAGCATACCTCCACTCTGGTTAAAACTGTTTTTGCAGGGACGCGAGATATATGTTCAAAAGCGAAGTAACAGCACCGGTTTTTATTGAGAATTGCTTTGCACCAATGAAACCGACTACTCAACCCTTCTGTTAAACCATCTGAACATGTGCCCTTTCTTTAAGCGCACGTTCGGAGGACCGTAATGGACACGAAATTGAATTTAATCCGTTTTCAAAGGGTTTTTTTTTCAGTAATTGATCGGTAATGTAAATCTCATGCATATAGCACAGTCCAATCTTTCCAATGAAGCAGTTAGCTATTTTTCCTGGAGTTCTTCCTAAACTGACCCCTCTGAAAGCATGTGGATGATACATTCAAACCACTGATCTGCCTCCTTGTAAAAGATGAATATCCTAAAACTGTGGCCGAATGTAGTCCATAGTCACAATGATGAGAATAGAGAGACTGAATTCGGTTTGGAAACTTCCGCTACTGGACAGGGAGGGGCCGGATTGGATGGGGAAGCTCCTCAATTATTGAGGTAGTATACTACCCCAGGGAGGCAGATGAGTGGCAACAGTCCTATTGGTTTTAAGCAAATGTAATAGAACACGACTTAATACATTGACTATGAATGTAAGAAGGAAAGGGCTGGTTATCCTTGTAAATATGTTATTACGAATAAAGTATAGTTTGATGTTTTAAACAGCAAAAAGTTGAGAATTGATGCATAATCAATCTCAAACTGTTCGCATCAAGATTCAGTACCTCGTTGTTGTTGTTGCTGATGCGAAATCCAAACATTTTACCACTTTGTTATCAAATGCAAATATCCTTCACAACGTGTCCATCCGAAACACCGTACATTTGCAATGGTGAATCGGTTAATGTTAGCGATAATCGTTAATAATTCATGTGATCAATTAGCTACAGGCCTCGCAGATTTCGTTTGGATATGATTGTTTAATTATTGAATCTGAATCTGGGCGTTCTGGGGGGTATTGGGATCGAACTACCTGTGAATTATTCGTAAATGCCGTTCTGAAGGACACAGCACTGATTCCGTACTCATTGCTATAGAATTTGCCCTTTCGGTCTTTGGGCCAAAAAAAAGTATAAGCGAGAAACTATATTTTTATATATAAATTCCATATCCGCAGGGCGATTATTCGCAGAACACGAATGGAACGAAATAATGAAACAAGCCGATTTCGGCTTAATGTTTTATTTAATAGCGTTTGATTAAAGTTTAATTTCGACGCCACATTCAACGGTGGTGTTCCTCTGATGGGGATTAAGGGCGATGAATTGGAGTCCTGGATTATTTCTTGCACCGAATAGGATTAGTAACAAGCATCCAATTCCAAAGAGAGAAGGGGGAGACTGCGCCGGCTCCACCCGTAACTCACGTCAGAGATGCTCGGGTTCTAATCGTCTGAACAACCCCTTCTCGGGCTTCCAGCCCGGGGACAAATATCGATTACAACCGACGTTTCGATGACCAACTCCGCCATCTACTTCAGGGCTAATGACTGTTTCTGTCATTTGAGATTCTTTGCCTTGATTTTATTTTATTTCTAAGCCAAACTTCCGCTGGCAAATTTCAGTTTGTAAATCCCCTCCGACCGCCCTAAATTATTAACCACCCAATATTCGCGAATAGCTTTCAGATGACAACGCGTTTTCAGATATTCCGTATGGGACTTCAGTTCGATTTCCAACTTTGGTCTAGATCCAGAATTTATTTCTATCATTGCAATTCAGTTCCTATCTAACTAGTCAGTTATCTAACAATTCAGTTATCAAACTAGTCCTTTAATTGTTTCATTTTAAAATGGCCATAAAATCGTGAAGAGAAGACATTTAATATATCATTTTATGCGGCCTATGTAACAACGGGGCCACGGAGCCTAACAACAAAAATAATGGACCTGTTTCTCCCTTTTGAGTTTCGTTGCTTGATTTTATTTTATTTCTAAGTTAAAATCCCGAAGACCTTGTCTATCAGCGCGGCGATTGTCCTTCGCCGTTATAGACTAGTGATTCAGGGGTGGAGACATTCTCAAGGGCAGCTTCGGGTCTGGCCTTGCCGATGTCATCAATATCGGAGGAATGAAGATGAATAATAGATTTTACATTTCCATGTGATCTGATCAAGAGGTCATAGAATAACCCTGGGGAACACTATTCGGCAATTTATCCGCCCAACAGCAGCGCCCGAGCTGGATGTCAATTACCCTAAAAAAAACTGTCAACATCTCTCTGGCTGTTTCCTTCACTACAGCAGAAACCCAGTGCACTGCGGTTTCGCAGGCTCCCCAGGAACCCTGCAGCCAGGAGTATTTCTAAAAAGTCTTGTAATTGTGATCATGAAAAGCAACTGGAAGGCAAGTTAAGAAATTGCCTTGTAAATTTTATATAGAAGTGACAGAAATCCTTGCACAGCAGATAAAAACAAATTGAAACATGGAGAAAATAAAGGCTTCAGGGAACGGGCACAAAGCAGGAGATGAGGTAGGGTGGGCAGTCTTGAAGGACCATTTAGACTCCCTGGCTCCTTTTATTTCTCTGTGTATTTATAGGAGGAGCACATTCTGGTGTAGAATATAAATGGAAGGTATATTCTTGGATCAGACCACTGATCCAATGAACACAAGAGATTCTGCAGATGCTAAAAGTCCAGAGTAACACATTTAAAATGCTGGAGGAACTCAGCAGGTCAGGCAACATCTGTGGAGGGGGACAAACAGTCGACATTTCAGGCCAAGATCATTCATCACAACTGGAAAGGAAGGGGAAAGAGCCCAGGTGGACATGAACTCAAATCCATTGATCCATTGAGTTGTGTTCAAAGTCCTAGCCTCAGTCAGCATAAAACTACCTATCAGTTGTAAAAACCCACCTAGTCCATTAATGTTCTTCAGGTGAGGACAATCACCCTGTCAATCATCCTTGCCCTGTCAAGCCTAACTGTGGATCTAGACCCACCAATCTGTTTGACTACCTTAAGTCCTTGACTAACTCCTCCATTAGAAATGGAAATAATGGCTAACATTTCCAAGGATGATCAAGTATACTTTTAAAAGAAGAAAACATCTAGATTACAAACTTATAAGCATCTGACCATCTGATGGTGACACCCATTTTGATGATAGTACCCTCCCCAGTGACGTACGGTCTACCCATTGCCCCATTTTATGACTTCACTATGTCAATTGCATAATGATTATGTACTAAATTTCAGTGATGTTGGTTCAGGGACATTCACTGACTTCAGCACAGGGAGAAAATCCTAATTTTTTTTTTGAAATATCACATGGGGCCTATTACGTCTACCCAAGTGGGTTGCATCGCCAAGAGTAAAAAACTATTTTAAGACAGCAACCATTAGACCTGTTCTAATGAAGGACTTCTGACCAGTTCAGTGTTTCCTGTGTTTTCTGTTTTCATTTCAAATTTCCACAGTTTATTTATTTTTTTCAATTGTTGAATTGGGAAAAGTTCTGAACAAACAGAAGACGGAACATAATGCAGCATTTCAAGCTGTATCATATTAACAGAAGTAAGGCATACAACTCCCGCCTGAGGAGTGACGTGGATCCACTCCAATTTGCCTACAGGTCAACAACAGATGGCATTTCATTGGCTCTTTACTCAATCCTGGAACTCTTCATTGACTACAGCTCAGCACTCAATTCCATCATCCCGTCAAAACTAACCAATAGGCTCCACTACCTGGACTTCAGTACCTCCTTGTGCAATTGGATACTTGGTTTCTTCATTTGTAGCCCCCAGTCAATCAGCAACAACATCTCTTCCACAGTCGCCACCAGCCCAGGTGCACCACTAGGCTGCATGCTTAGCCCCCTGCTCTACTCGCTTCATGCTTATGACTGTGAGGCTCCCAAGCCACATTTAAATTCACTGACAGCATCACTGTCATTGGCTGAATCAAAGATGAATCAGCAGCATAGAACAGAATTGAAAATATGGCTGAGTGATGTTAATCTCTCACTCAGTGTCGGCAAGACCAAGGAATTGATATTGACTTCAGGAGGAGGAAACCAGAGATCTATGAGCTAGACCTCATCAGGGGATCAGAGGAGGAGAGGGTCAGGAACTTTTAATTCCTCAATGTTCTCATTTCAGAGGATCCTGGGCCCAGCACATAAGTGCCATTACAAAGAAAGCATGACAGTGCCTGTACTTTATTAGAAGCTTGTGACAATCTGGCATGTCATCTAAAACTTTGTCAAACTTCTATAGATGTCCAGCAGAGAGTATATTGACTCATTGCATCAAAGCCTAATATGGAAACACCAGTGCCCTTGAATGGACAAGCCTACTAAAGTACAGGCCAGTCCATCATGGGTAATGCCCGTCTCACTATTGAGTACATCTACATGAAGCACTGTCACAGGAAAGCAGCATCCAAAATCAAGGACTCCCACCACCAGGCCATGAAATCCTCTCACTGCTGCCATCAGAAAGGAGGTACAGGAGCCTCAGGACCCACACCACCTGATTCAGAAACCCCTCAACCATTAGGCTCTTGAAGGGATAACTTCACTCACCCCCACACTGAATTGTTCTCACAACATATGAACTCACTTTCAAGGACTCTTCATCTCATGTTCTCAATATTTATTGCTTATCTATTTATTAGTATTATTATTTTCTTTTTGTATCTGCACAGTTTGTTATCTTTTGAACATTGGCAGTTTGCCTGTCTTCTTGTGTGCAGTCTTCCATTGATTCTATTGTGTTCCTTTGCACTTACTATGAATGCCCACAAGAAAATGAATCTCACTAGAAATGACAATAAATATGATGACACATGTACTTTGAACTTTGAGCTTTGAACAACATACTCTGAGAACTTTATCAACACACTAGCATTCACATGAGGTCAGGTAAAGATTCTATCTTTATTACATCACAGGGTACTGCAGGTATTGAATGATTTATTTTTGCACTGTATATTTATTTTGTAACTTGTAGTAATTTTATGTCTTTGCACTTCTCTGCACTGCTGCTGAAAGACAACAAATTTCAAGTCTTTTAAGTCGGTGACACTAAACCTGATCACAGGAAAGCTGAGAAGCACACACTGTAGGTCAGACAGCAGCTATGGAGGGGAATAAACATCAATGTTTCCAGCTGAGACCCTTCAACAGGACTGGAAAAGAAGGAGGCAGAAGCCAGAATAAGAAGGTGGAGGGAGGGGGAGGAGTACAAGTTGGCAGGTGATAGGTGAGTCCAGCTGAGGAGGAAGATGGTGGAGAGGGAAGGGAATTAAGTAATAAGCTGGGAGGTGATAGCTGGAAGAGGGGCAGGGTGGAAAAAGAAGGAATCTAGAAGGAGAAGACAGGGGACCATGGGGAAAAGGGAAGGAGGAGGGGAACTAGAGGAAGGTGATGGGGAAGAGGAGGAGAGAGGGGGTTTGAGGAGCATTTGATTGCTCTGAGCCTGTGTTCGTTGGAGTTTAGAAGGATGGGGGGGGCACTGTCTCATTGAAACCTGTTGAATACTGAAAAAGGCCTAGATAGAGTGGACACCAGAGAGGATAAAGTGGGTGTGTGGAAGGGGGGGATGAAGTGAGAAGCTGGAAAGTGATAGGTGGAAGAATTGAGGGGCTGAAGAAGAAGGAATCTTATAGGAAGGGAGAGGGGACCATGGGAGAAAGGAAAGAAGGTTGGGCACCAAAGGGAAGGGATGGGCTTGTGAGGAGAGGGGGTGAAAGGGGAACCAGACTGGGGAATGAAAAAGCTGAGGTTTATTACTTGTCCATACAGATATTCTTGGGTACCATGGTGCTTGTGTGGTGAAGCTGCTTCATGATGTTGTTAGAAAAGGAGTTGCTGAACTCTGATACAAAGTCACTCCAAATTGCAACAAAGGGTTGCAGAATGGTTATCCTATCCCGGATTATCAGGCCAAGGTGCAGCCTAATCTCCTGCAACTACATAACCAGCTTATGCTATCTAAATTACCTGCTGATGTTGTAATTCCAATCAAACTGAACCACCTTAGTGGAATAACCTTCTCATTTTTTATATTAAAAGAAATCAATAAAGACATTGAGAGGCAACTACACAGTATATTTATCCAAAATGTGCCAAGCTCTCTGTGTGGCTTGCTCCCCTGCCATTGCTTTGGCACTTTAACCCAGTGGCCATTTCATCAGGTACACCAGTGCACCTGCTTATTAATCCAAATATCTAATCAGCCAATCCTGTGGCAGCAACTCAATGCATAACAGCATGCAGACATGGTCAAGAGATTCAGTTGTTGTTCAGACCAGACATCAGAATGGGGGGGGAAATGTGATCTCAGTGACTGTGCCAGGCTGATCTGTTTGGCATTGTCTAGAGTTTACAGAAAATGGTGTGGAAAAAAATCCAGCGAGCAGCGGTTCTGTGGGTGAAAGTGGCTTGTTGATGAGAGAGGGGGGAGAAGAATGGCCAGCCTGGTTGAATCTGACAGGAAGGTGACAGTAACTCAAATAGCCAGGTATTATAACAGTGGTGAGCAGATTGACCCTTGAAGCGGATGGGCTACAGCAACAGAAGACCATGAGCATACACTCAGTGGCTTCTTTATTAGTTATACAGGTAATAAAGTGGCCACTGACTCTATGCTGTCCCATTGCTGCCAGCATTTAATTCCTCTTCTGTTGAATCTGGCTACTGAGAATCCGCCCCACCATATTCAATAATGCTACACCTCCTCATTGCTTAAATTCACGGTAAACTTCTACCACTTCCTACCTTCACTATCTGCTCCCATTTGGTCCATTCCTACCCAGGTGAATGGGAGAATGAGGTAAAATAGCAGCAATTGCAACTCCACCTCAGCAGGGGTCCTGGTGGGAACCGCCAGGAAATAGCGATCCGAGAGGCCTTTCCATCCTTCTCTTTCCCCATCCTGCCTGGTCGTACCTGGAAATGTATTTTCTTCTTAAATCCACTCAGTAACTTGACCTCTGCAGCTCTTTAACATAGACCATCCCACAGGTTCAGCACCCTCTGATGAACTGATTTCATCATATAGCCAAAATATGTTACTCTATCTCCTACGTCCCTGGCCCCTGGTTCGAGAGATGCCAGCCAGTGGAATCATCTGTCCAGCCCTGTCAGTTTTTTTTAACTTTCTTTTATAATTCCCTCCCATTCGTCTAAATTCTAGCCTTGGGGCTCCAGTAATCTGCCACTGAGAAAGTGATCAGTTATGTAAACCCGTGTCCCATGTGAGTTGTGGCCCTTGAAGGGACACTAGATGTCACCGACATACAGATAATAGATGAAAAGACCTTTTATGTGATTTTAGTGGGATCAAGAGGAGGATTTGTGAGGAGCAAGCCATTGCTGATGTGCCTCAATTTATGTCATTACATTAACAATATTTTCCCATCGATTCTGAAAGAATCAAAATGCCACACAGTCAGAAGGTTATGTTCAGGATTAAAATTTAACTAAAAGCTTTAATAAAATTACAGACGTGACAAAACTCTGCAGAATAATTATTTTTCAGTACTGTGTCAAAGTCTTGGGCACATATCTATAGCTGGGTGTCTAAGACTTTTGCACAGTACTGTATTTGTCAACACGGAGTGGAGAGCAAATCTGTAAGTCTGGCAGGAGAAAAGGATGTTCAGAATGATGAGGGGGGAAGTGCTGCAGGAGGGGTGTGGGACACGTGGCAGAGAAGGAGTGCCAGGGGCGGGGAGAGGGGTGCTGTGGGTGCAGACACACCCAGCCCTGACACAGCAGGCAAGATCATTTAATTCCAAACTATTGATTCGTTGATCATTACAGAATGCCTCTCAGGTGCTCCCACACCCTCCTCTCTCCCTTCCCCTTTCCCCAACCATGATTCCCCTCTCCCTGCCCCCTTCCCACTCTCAGTCCACTATGGTGACCCATATCAGAATCAGGCTCATCATCACTCACACATGTCATGAAATTAGTTTTTATTGAGGCAACAGTACAGTGCTGTATATAAAATTGTTAGAGTACTGTGCAAAAGGCTTAGGCACCCTAACTATATTTATGTGCCTAAGACTTCTGCATGGTACTGTAAATATTTAGAATGTATTAAAAACTTAAGGTTTTAATTTGGTGTGCCTATGGTACACTTAGCTTAGAGTCCAAATTCAAGTCCTGCTCCAGATACCAGCATAAAAATCACGGTCCAGAATGCAGGAATACTAGGGCACTGCCCAAGATGAAATGTTAAGCCGAGGTCTCATCTTTTCTCACTTTGGGAGGACGAGGTCTTTCAAGGAAAGTTTCAGAGAAGAGTAAAATATTCACCTTTCAATTAATGTACCTGGTATTGTCACATTGCTGTTTGTGGGATATTGCTGTGCAGACTACTGGCTGCAAGGCTTACGATGCAATAGTGTCCACAGTTTGAAAGTGATAAAACGTTGATCTGTTTTGGATAGGATTTAAAAGGCATGAAAGAAATGTAAGTCTTCTATGATTCAAAGTACACAATCAGTGGCCACTTTATTAAGTATAGCAATGGACCCCATTGTGGTCTTCTGTTGCTGTAACCTATCCACTTCAAGGTTCGACTTGTTGTACGTTCAGAGATGTTCTGCACGCCACTGTTGGTAACATGTGGTTATCTGGGTTACTGTTGCCTTCCAGTCAGTTTGAGCCAGCCTGCCCATTCACCTCTGACCTCTCTCTTTAACGAGGCATTTTTGCCCTCAGAGCTGCAGCTCACTGGATGTCTTTATTTGTTTCTCACGCCATTCTCTGAATTCTAGCGACTGCTATGTGTGAAAAGTGCCAGGAAATCAGCTGGTTCTGAGACACCCAAACCACTCAATCTGGCTCCAACTACCATCCCACAGTCGAAGTCATTTAGATCACATTTCTTCCTCATTCTGATGTTTGGTCTGAACAACAACTGAAGCTCTTGACCACGTCTGCATTTTTTAATGCACTGAGTTGCTGCCACATGATTGGCTGATTAGATATTTGCATTAATGAGTAGGTGTACAGTTGCACCTAATGAAGTGGCCACTGAGTGTAACTTTGATAGAACCCACTTAATTACTAAGACTCTTAGTGAACACTATTGTTCTCCATAGGCTTCTCAACACAATATTTGATCAAAGGTGAGATTTTTGTCCATATAAGATCAACGGAAACTGAATTGAGTGTACATTGTTAACCCTAGACTGCCAAATGGATGGCTAGCTAATAAATAAACCTTTCTCAAGCTTGCAGGCAGGTGCAGGTATCAATCTTAGCTGACATTTTAACGACAAACTTTTCCACCTTCATCATGGATGACACCTAGACATGTCCAGTCTGGTGGTATTTATCCCCCCCCATCGTCCATCCCTCCTGATTGGTTAGTCCTCATCCAATCAGGTTTCCACCGTCCCACCTTGCTTACAATCAAATTCCTATCCTTATTTAGAACGAGGCCTTCACCTTTGTTAAAACTCTTTTCCTGGAGTTTTATTTCAATGGCTCCCTTCTCCAGGCGGTTCAAGACCCAATGGTGCAGCACAGTAGTTTTGTGCCTTCGAAGTTAATCTTATGGCCATTATGAATGTAAGATTCTGCCACGGCCAATTTCTCCAGGAGGGCTAGCTGTCACCAAGGCACGATGGTACACACTCCATGCAATGCTATTTAACTGCAATCTATTTGCAGTTTTATTTATCTACAAATGTTTTAATTGCATGTTATCCAATTAACTGCAGGACGTGGCTTTTATATCTTGATTAAGCTACTGGTCAAGAAGTCTGGCTGCAGCTTATAAACAGCTGAGCTCTGGCTTCCATTTCACAGCTTAGCAGGCAGAGGCAGCTCCTGCTTGACCTTTTCAAGAATGCCTTATTCTGTCAGACTAAGGTCATCAGTCTGAAGACTGATGTATCTTTGCAGACAACGATGCAGTTCCCAGGCTCCCTATTTTAGCTTTGGAGAGAGAACTTCAAACCAATGCGCTCATCAGGAATGGTCACAGCTCCAGTCCTACACCCTGGCTAATTTGATTCTCCACTGACGTCCATGGGAAATAATTCAGATTCAGATTCATTTATTTACCAATTTGTACATCAAAACATATCGTGAAATGTGTCGCTCGCGTTCACAACCAACACAACCTAAGGATGAGCCGCAAGTGTCACCACACATTCTGGCATTAACGTAGCGTGCCCTCGATGTTCTACAAAACAACAATAAAATGAGCCCTTTCCTCCATCCCATCCACCCACCCACTCACTCACACATAGACAGTTCTCCAAACTCTTCTGGGTCATCGGCCTCTATTGGGCTTGCAGACACTGGACGTCCAACTTCCCCAGTGGATTCACAGACATGCAGACCCAGGCCTCGACTTCCAGATTTCTGACCAACCTTTGATATTTTTATTTTATTTGTTTATTGAGATAAAGCACCAATTTGTCCATTTGAGCCGCCTGCCCAGCAATCCCCCAATTTAATCCTAGCTTAATGACGAGACAATTTACAATGACCAATTAACCGACCAACCAGCACATCTTTGGACTGTGGGAGGAAACCGAAGCACTAAGAGGAAACCCACAAGGTTACGGGGAGAATGCACAAACTCTTCACAGGCAACAGAGGGAATTGGACCTGGGTTGCTGGTACTGTAAAGCGTTGTGCTAACCACCACACTACCGTGCAGCCCTGAGGTATCAACCCCAGCACCTTCAGTTCATGGGACCACAAGCTCAGACTCGACGATGACAGGAGCCCAATATCACTGCCTCGAACTCCGGATTCACTGAATTTGTTCCATCCAGCCGGCTACTGTGGTTTTCAGGCGTTAATGTTGCTATCAATGTTTAACCAATCTTTTAATGGGATGACCTCCTTAGAAGATCAGCCAACTTGTTGACATGTGGGAACATTACATTTGGAAAACTTCAACATGGTAACTATGAGCAAGAGTATGAAAGAGCTCAGTAGAAACTATTGAGTCCTGATGAAGGGTCTCGGCCAAAATGTCAATTGCACGTTTCTCTCAATAGATGCTGACTGACCAGCTGAGTTCCTCCAGCATTGTGTGTGTGTGTGTGTGTGTGTGTGTGTAGGCGCGTGTGCGGGCATGTGTGTGCGAGTGAGAGACTCTGGATTTCCAGTATCTGCAGAATCTCTTGTGTTTATTAGTAGTATGCCTTTACCATTGTGTATTTCATTAGGGAATAGGAATAAATGGCTCGGTCCCTCACTTCTGTCTCAATACTTACCTATCTTTGACACTTTTACATAATTAAAAATCTGTTGATGTGCAAGATTTGTTAATGCAGCCTTTTTCGGGGGTTTGAAGGTAACAGCTGTAAATATCCTTACCACCATCTGGAGTAAAGACAGCTTACGTTCTGATGGTGTGACTCCCATCGCTCCATGTCTTTGTGGCTTCCTACCTCTAGAACCAAGTTCAAGTTCAAGCTCAAATTCCATTTTGTTTCCATTCCCACTATATGCCCGTATACTGCCAAATGAAACAATTTTCCTCTGGACCAAAGCGCACAGCACAGTACATAAAACATGCACAGCACATAAAATAATACTACCACAAATAAATTAACAAATAATAAGATGCGCTTGCAACTCAAGTTTAAAAAGTAAACGGTATAATGCCACTGGCATTTGAGTGAGGAGACCTGAGTGATGGCAAGAAGTTCAGTAGTCTCTGGGGGAAGAAGCTGTTTCCCATCCTAACAGTCCTTGTCCCAATGCTATGGTACCTCCTGACAGATGGTAGAGGGTCAAAGAGATTGTGGGACAGCTGGATGGTCCTGCCTGATGGTAGGGACCATACAACCCTCCTGGATCCTCCCAGTGCTGGCCTGGAGAACAACAGCATTCTGCCGAGTGACTCTACAAATGTAACCCCCTGGGTCGCCTCAGGCTCGCTCAGCTCGTTCTCGTCTAGGGGGAGCAGCCTTCGGCCCCGCCAAACTGGGTAATCAGCTGGTGTGGATGCTGTGTGATGTCCCCGCCTCGCCCAAAACCAGACAGTACACCATATGATATTAAATGAGTACAATTTATAAAGGTTACTATAACTAAGTGATTAATAACGATACAGTATATATGAAGAGAAAATTAAAGAAAAGGCGCCAAACTTATCAAAGTCCAAACCACTTCGTGCACAACCGTTGGAGCTCAATTACTGAAGTCTTCTGGCCACCATTCGATCCCCTCCGAACTCCTCGACTCGCAGCTCAGGACCCTCCGGGTGGTCAACCAAGCACATCTAGCTTCATCCCCCCTCCTCGGAGTACCTCCTGGCCTTGGACCCCCGCTTGGGGTCTGTTCCTCGCCCAGCTTAGAGCATTGCGTCCTCTCTCTCGACCCCCTCGCGCCGATCTGCCCAAAAGCCCGTCAACAAAAGCTTACAGACTCAGAAGAAAGAACATTAATCCCCATTTGGTTTACAAAGGAATACCATTCTCGTTATCAGTAAATTTTAACCCAAACAAGCTTCCAGCACTCTCTGGCAACAAAGAAGCATTCCTGCTAGTTAACAAAACAAAGCCCTTTTGATGACATACACAGTAGCAAAGAGAAAAGAAGAAACCCCCCCCCCCTTACACAAATTAGGGCTGTGCTCCTCTGAGTTGAGCTGAGGGGTGAATGATGAGCCATGGTGCCAGTGGTCTAGATAAGATGGCAGTGTACTCGGACGTTGGGTCCTAACAAAGATCCCATTGTTAGTCTTCTCCATGATCACAAGACACTGCTGGATAGTAAGAACACCAAGTACTGCAGGTCTACCTCACTAGAGAGTTGCTGGATAGCGGTGGGGCTGGACTAGTTGTGCATCGTAATGTAGCCTGCTTCAGCCAGTCAGGAAAAAGCGTGACGGAGATGATGTGCGGTCCAACGGACAGTGCCAGTGATTGTCTTGGATATTTTTTGTTGTGATCCTGTTGGTCATCGGCAATGTAGAATACTGTGAGTCTAAATCATTGGTGAGGCTGGCGGCAAGGAAGCTGCGTTGCCTTGGTTGTTGCCCAGACAAGGCCCTAATGCCTCGGGGCTGCCTGTTGCAACTGCTGGGAAAGGAGACGCTGGAGATGGCTGTGAGTCACTGGATTCTACACTGGGATGGGGACTGGTGCTCTCCAGTGCTGGCTCAGTAGAAGACAAGCCAGACTGCATTCATTTGAGGTTGCAATTGCGCAAGATGAGGAACCACTGAGAGCTTTCAGAAACGTGGCCCCAGGGCGACATCCATGCATCATCAATCTACTGGGCCCTGACACTAAGGGACTTGGGCTATGTTATTATATTTTTGGAATTGTATGTTTTTTTCTGCTATCATAGTTGTATGTGTTGTGTGCTGTGTGTGACTATTGGTACTGTGTTTTACACCTTGGACCCAGAGCAATGCTATTTCATTTGACTGGTATCCATCTGTATGGTTGAATAATCATTAACTTGAACTTGAATGTTGTAGTGAGTGCAATAGACTGAATGGTCCATTATTGCTTCTATATAAAATGTTCCTGAAACTTTGCCCAGCACTTACAGTAAGTGCAATTATGAAGAAAACACAGCAGGGCCTCTACTTCCTTAGGAGTTTGAAGAGATTTGACATGACATCTAACATTTTGACAAACTCTGTAGGTGCGCAGTGTAGAGTGTTTTGGCTGGCTGCATCACAGACTGGGATGCCCTTGAACGGAAAATGCTATAAAAAGTAGTGGGTATGGCCCAGTCCATCACAGGTAAAACTTCCCCACACCACTGAGCACATCTGCATGAAACGCTGTCGCAGGAAAGCAGCATCCATCATCAAGGACCCCCACTACCCAGAACATGCTCTCTTCTTGCTGCTACCATCAGGAAGAAGGTACAGCAGTCTCAGGACTCACATCATCAGGTTGAGGAACAGTTATTACCCCTCAAACATCAGCTCTTGAACTAAACTCAACTTCATCTGCCCCATCACTGACTGTTCCCACAACCAAAGGACTCACTTTCAAGGACTCGTCATTTCATGTTCTCAATATTTATTGTTTATCAATTTATTACTATCTCTTTTTCTATTTGCACAGTTTGTTGTCTTTTGCACCCTAATTGAACACACAGGTTGGTGTGATCTGTCATTGATTCTGTTATGCTTATCATTCTATAGATTTATTGAGTATTCCCACAAGAAAACAAATCTCAGGGTGGTATATGGTGACAGATATGTACTTAGATAGTAAATTTACCTTGCACTTTGGACTTTTGAACTTTGAACATTTGAGAATGATGCCACAATGTCCTTGTTGGGGAAGGAGTTCCCAGGGTTTTGACCCAATAATGATAAAGGAAAATGAGAGCACTTTGCAACCGGGAGTGCGATGTTATTATTTGAAGATGAAACATTATTAAGATTTTGTGTTTGCTCGACATTGGAGTGTAGACTCCCTGTTTAGAGTGTTGCCTTACTTTTATGTTGGGTTATGGTTTTCTTACAGTTCCATACTGAAAGATAAGCACGAATAGGTTCTGCATTGCAGGCAGAGTCTGTTATCCCTACCGTAACAGGCATGTTGGATTGGTAACAGCATCTCTTCCACAACCTGTATTAGCACAGGTACACTGCAAGTCTGTGTGCTTAGCACCCTGCTCAACTCGCTCTACGTGTATGACTGTGTGGCTACGTACAGCTCCAATGACACCACTGTCTTTGGCTGAATCAAAGATGGTGACAAATCACCATATAGATGTTGCCAGCACTTGAGAAACTGAGTTACAGAGAAAGGTTGAATAGGTTAGGACTTTATTCCCTGGAGTGTAGGAGAATGAGGGGTGATTTGATGGAGGTGTATAAAATTATGATGGGTATAGATAGAGTGAATGCAAGCAGGCTTTTTCCACTGAGGCTAGGGGAGAATAAAACCAGAGGTCATAGGTTAAGGGTGAAGGGGGAAAAGTTTAAAGGGAAC
This sequence comes from Hypanus sabinus, assembly GCF_030144855.1. Taxonomy (NCBI): domain Eukaryota; kingdom Metazoa; phylum Chordata; class Chondrichthyes; order Myliobatiformes; family Dasyatidae; genus Hypanus; species Hypanus sabinus. The sequence goes on from NC_082734.1 coordinate 25,629,523, forward strand.
ATGGTGGGGGGCTTCTTCATGCAGAGAGTGGAGGGGGTGCGGAATGAGCTGCCGGATGAAGTGGTGAATGCGGGCTCACTTTTGACATTTAAGAAAATCTTGGACAGGTACATTGATGAGAGGGGTATGGAGGGATATGGCCCAGGTGCAGGTCAGTGGGACTAGGCAGAAAAATGGTTCAGCACGGCCAAGAAGGGTCAAAAGGCCTGTTTCTGTGCTGTAATGTTCTATGGTTCTATACAGGAGGGAGATTGAAAATCTGGCTGAGTGGTGCCACAACAACAACCTCCCACTCAATGTCAGCAAAACGTAGGAGCTGATTATTAATTTCAAAATGTGAATCCACGAGACAGTCCTCGAGATGAGGTGGAGAGGGTCAGCAATTTTAAATCCCTCAGTATTATCACTTCAGAGTACCTCTCCTGGGCCCAGCACAAAAGTGCAATTACGAAGAAAACACGGCAGTGCCTCTACTTCCTTAGGAGTTCGTGAAGATTCGGCATGACGTTGAAAACTTTGACAAAATTCTATAAGTATATGGGGGAGGGTATATTGACTGGCTGCATCATAATCAGGTATGGTAACACCAATGATTGCGCTTGAACAGAAAATCCTACAAAGGGCAGTGGATGTAGCCCAGTCCATCACGGGTAAAGCTCTTCCCACCATTGAGCATATCTACACGGAGCATTGTCACAAGAAACAGTATTCATCGTCAGGGACCCCAATCACCCAGGTCATGCTCTCTTCTCACTTCTGCCATCATGAAAAAGGTACAGGAGCCTTGTGGTTCACACCACCAAGTTCAGAAACAGTTATTATCCTTCAACCATCCGACTCTTCACTCAACTTCTGAAAAGTTCCCATCTCTGAAAAGTTCCCACAACTGATGGGCTCACTTTCAAGGACCTTCATCTCATGTTCTTGATACTTATTGCTTATTAATCTATTATTATGATTTCTTTCTTTTTGTATTTGCACAGTTTGTTGACTTTTGCACATAGTTGTAACCCAGTTGGTGCAGTCTTTCACTGATCCTATTATAATTATTGGCTTTATTGAGTATGTCTGCAAGAAAATGAATTTCAGGGTTGTATATGGTGACATAAATATACTCTGATAGTTAATTTACTTTGAACTTAGTGTTCGGATGCCTGAGAAAATGCTGTAGTTCTTTCAAACCCGAGTTAGACCACACTTGGAATATTGTGTTTAGTTTGGTCACCTCATTTTAGGATTGATGTGTTAGAGAGGGTGCAGAGGAGATTTACAAGGATGCTGCCTGGATTAGAGAGCATGTCTTATGGGACAGGTTGGGCAAACTAATGGTTTACTCCTTAAGCGAAGGAGGATGAGATTTGACTTGATAGAGGTGTAGTAAATGATCAGAGTCATAGATTAAGTGTATAGTCAGAGACTTTCACCCAGGGTGAAATGGATAATAGGAGAGGGCCAAAATTTTAAGGTGATTGTAGGAAAACTTAGGGGACATCAGAGGTCTTTTTTTTTTAACAGAGATTAGTAGGAGCCTGGAATGTCTTGCCAGGGTGGTGGTAGAGGCAGATACATTAGGGACATTTAAGACACTCTTAGATTGTCTGATGGATGATAAGAAAATGGAGGGCAATGTGGGAGGTAAGGGTCACAATGACAAAAAAGGAGAGGACAGTGGACTATGGAAGGAAAAGAAAGAGGGGAGGAACCAGAGGGAATTGATTGGCAGGTGAGGAGAAGAGAAGGAGTAGAGGGGAACCAGAATGAGGAACAGAAAGAGAGAGAAGGGGGAAAGAGGAAGAAATCGATGTTCATGCCATCGGGTAGGAGGCTACCCAAATGTTCATCCAACTTGAGCGTGGCTTCATCATGGCCGAAGAGGAGGCCATGGACCAAGGTGTCGGAATGGGGATAGGAAGTTGAATTGAAATGGGTGACTACTGAGAGATCCTGCCTTTTTCGCCAGGCAGAGTGAAGGTGTTTGACAAAGCGTCCCCCCAATCTTCATCAGGTCTCACCAAAGGCTGCACCAGGAGCATCGGTTACAGGAGAAGGGAGCCAGCTTCTGCCTTCATTTCATTGCCTGCCCCGCATACCTCTGGCATTTTGGACAGGCCATTATGTGGTTTGTTTTCCTCTCCCGCCCCTGGAGCCAGCGAACCTGGACTCACTCTTCGAAAGTCTCTCACTGGTCAGCTGCTGACTTGCGTGAAGAGATATTTGTAGAGCTGATCAGCAGAATCGGGGTGTAAAGTCTGGGAGGTTGTGGCCGTCAACTCAGCGTGGACAAGTGACTGAATACTCAGTCTCAGTGGCTGCTTCACCATTTCAATACCCCAAGACTTGTTCTTTTATGCTTTGATCTCCTTGCGATTGTGACCTTACTTAATTGACTGCTGTCATCGGGTTGGATTTCTGTGTTGCTTGCATGGCACAGGCACCTCTGCACCAACACTCACTGTTTAAAATGCTGTTCTCCGCAATGAACAATACAACTTTCCACATTGCACTCTCTCTGTAACCTTCGGTTACCCTTTCCGGATCGTTTGCATGCACCTCACACCTCACTTTCCATCTAGCTTTGCATTGTCAACAAATGTGGTTGCATTACAAATTACTTATTCAACATTTACATTATTAATATAATGTGGACTATCCAAAGACACAGTACTCTTCCATATGACTCCATCAGTACCGACCATCAACCTGAAAATGCCCTGATTATTGATTTCTGTACTCTGTCCCTGCTAATCTGTTACCCTCAAAACCTCACAACCTGTTCTTAATATTGCATTTTACCAAATCCTATTAAAAATACACTGTTTTTTTATCTAACTTGGTAATTCTATCCTCAAAAACTTTCACAGATTTGTCAACCCCAGCTTCCAATTCATAAAAACATGTTCATTCTGTCTAATCAACTGATTATTTTCTAAATGTATTGTCGCCATTTCCCTAATAAAGCCAGCACTTTATGAGCCCTTGATGGCAGATGAGCTTGTTTAAGATTCTGAGACGCAAGGGACTGCAGGTGTGATCAGGAGCAAGCAAAATTAAAGAGCTACTGAGGAAACTCAGCAGGTCAGGCAACATGTGGAGGGTGAAAGGTCAATTAAAGTCCAGATCGAGGACCTTGACCCAGAATGTCAACGGTCCATTTCTACAGTAGCTTGCTTTTTGTTGATAACCTCTCTACCTTTTCCCCCCACTTCTTACGTGAATAGCAGAAGTAGAATCAGAAACAAAAAAAAATGATTTATTATCACTGACATATACTCAGTGGCCACTTCATTACGTACTTTCTGTACCTTCTGTTCCTTCCATACCTCCCATTCCTTCTAAACCTTCCGTACCTCCCAATCCTCATGTACCTCCTATCCTCCTGTTCCTCTTCCATTCCTCCCATTTCTCCCAAACTCGAGATCTGGGATATGAGTCTAACTCTTTACTCTACATGAGGAATGCACGTATTTTGTGACTTACGTATGCAATTCAAGTATTCTTACGTGTATCCTGGAGTGAATCAGTTTAGTGAACAAGAATGTTTAATCAAGCAAAATATTTACAATTTTATTGAAATATTACTGAAATACTAAATACACAACACTCCTCTCTGCTTGCCTATAAACTCCAACTCAATAGAGATGGCGTCTCAGCTCTATACAGTACATTATATAATACAACTACTATTTACAGACATCCACAGCATTCTAGATTTTTTAATTGTCCCGTTTTAATTGCTGTGGAGGAATTCTTACTCTTGTGAGATATCATCTTTCCTGACAAGGCAGTAGGTGGTCTCTCTGTTTGACAGGTGAGACTTTCAGCTGTGAAGCACTCTCAAGTTCTGGGGTCTCCTCCTTGTCGGTTGTAGGAGATGACTCTGAAACTGCAGGAAGTGATTCTGACAGTGGTAGCCACCTTTAATCTCTAACAATTGACTCTGCTCACCTCAGCTGATCAGTGTGGCATCTCCAGATGATTTCAGACACTGTATAGGACTGTGGTCCAGTTCTGTCCTTAACCTTCCCAAGTACCCAATTCTGACCACCTCTGTAGTTCCTCACCAGGACAGCTTGTCCAGGGGTGGAACATCAAAGCCCTCAATGTGTCTCAGATGTTTGCCCTGGACACTACCTCTGAGACTGGGTTTGAAGAGATACACGCGTGAACACAAGGGACAACCCAGGAAAGCATAGCTAGTGATTTGTTGCTTGCGAAGTGTGCTGCATTGCGATATGTAAGGAGGAAATTAATGAGCTTCTGATCCAGTGTCAGTGTAGTGTGTTCTGCGGACATTGCTTGCAGAGCATTCTTTAGATTCTGGGCAAACCTTTCCACCAAGCCATTTGTAGCTAGGTGGTATGGTGCTTTATTCCATTTTAGGCTGAGGAAAGTCCATCTCCCACACCACCCCCCCAATCCTCATCACATTCTACAGGGACTGTATTGAGAGCATCCTGAGCAGCTGCATCACTGCCTGGTTCAGAAATTGCATTGTCTCAGATCACAAGACCCTGCAGCGGATAGTGAGGTCAGCTGAGAAGATCATCGGGGTCTCTCTTCCCGCCGTTACAGACACTTACACCACACGCTGCATCCACAAAGCAAACAGCATTCTGAAGGACCCCACACACCCCTCACACAAACTCTTCTCCCTCCTGCAATCTGGGAAAAGGCACTGAAGCATTCGGGCTCTCACGACCAGACTATGTAACAGTTTCTTCCCCCAAGCTATCAGACTCCTCAATACCCAGAGTCTGGACTGACACCAACTTTCTGCCCTCTACTGTGCCTATTGTCTTGTTTATTATTTATTATAATGCCTGCACTGTTTTGTGCACTTTATGCAGTCCTGTGTAGGTCTGCAGTCTAGTATAGTTTTTGTGTTGTTTTACGTAGTTCAGTGTAGTTTTTGTACTGTTTCATGTAGCACCATGGTCCTGAAAAACATTGTCTTGTTTTTACTGTGTACTGTACCAGCAATTATAGTCGAAATGACAATAAAAAGTGACTTGATTTGACTTATTTTCAGGAATGACTGAAGCTTTTCTGCCACGAACTGTGGTCCATTGTCACTGACTAAGTGTTCTCAACCACCAGTCCTTGTGAAGAGTCCTCAACACATTAACATCAACAATGCACAAGGCTGTACTGGAAGCTATTGGGAACACTGCTGGCCACTTTGTAGCTGCATCCTCCACTACAAAGGAAGCTGTGGTCGTGAATGGTCCAGCAAAATCCACTGAACCCTCTGCCAGCGCACTGCATTCCAAGGGTTAGAGAGGCACTGCTCTTGTTAGCTTCTGGATGTGTTGGCATCCCATATGGTGCATGCCAAGCTGCTCAATCTGCTGGCCTAACCCAGGCCGCTAGGCAAAGTTTCAAGCCCCCCGCTTTCATTTTGACCATGCCCAGATGACCAGGCGCTTAACTCCTCCAACACTTCAGCTCTCAGCTTGGATGGTACAATAACTCTCAATCCCAATAGAAGGCAAACCCCGTCAAGGGCAAGTTCATCTTGGCACAGGGGAACTGGAGCACATTCCAGATCTGAGATGGTCTGGGATTTTTCCTGGTTTCCCTTTGGATCATCTCTGCCACATCATGGAGTAATTCAGAGAGATCACATCCAGAGGAGTGCACTCTTTTGTAAATTTTTCCAGAATTTCCTTTTCCAAGTGTAAACAGGGCAATCCATCAGCAATTCCGTAATTAATCATCCTCTTGAATTGTGTCCTCCATCTCTGCATTCGAGCTGCTGCTGTTAGAGGAACACCCTACTGTGGATTGAAAATGGACACCAGTGGTTGATGATCAGTAACAAGGATAAGCTCTCTCTCATACCAGTACTGGTTAAAACATTTACACCCCAAGCCAGATTCAAGGCCTCTCTGTCAATCTGTGCACCATCTGTGCAGCAGTAAGGGGCCGTTATGCAAAGCCTATAGGGAATTCACTTCCATCACTCATAACATGTGACACGTCTGCACCTACACCATAAGGCGAGAGGACACAGGCAAGCTTCACTGGGTGATGTGGATCATGATGTGTGAGTACAGCGTCTGATGTCTCCACTTCTGTTACCTTTTTGAAAGTCACCTCACACTGCTTTGCCCATTTCCATTTCTTTCCATTCTGCGGTAATGAATTCAAGGGGTGGAGCACAGTAGCCGGTTTGGCAGCAGCCTGGTATAGTAGCTGACTAATCTTTAAAAGGACCTCAACTCTGACACGACCCTTGTCCTTGGGGCATCCACTACTGCTTGAATTATTCTCAGCACACTTGCCATGTCATGATGGTGCCTGTGAATCACGGTGACATCCTGTGGGCTGTGGAAAGTACTTCTGAATATACAGCAACTTTTGAATTACTCTCACTGCAACGTGCAGCACATAATTTCCTTCTAAGCAATGTACTTCCAAATCATCTCGATGATCTACAGGTTTCATGATTGCCTGAATGCCTCAGTGGACCAGACAGGTATGGCACCTCTCAGCAGACAAAGGTTCATCATCGTGGCTGGAAGCGAGGCAGGAGGAGGGGAACTCCAAACCAGGCTGAGTCGCAGAAAGATGAGGCACCTTCTACCCAGCATCTTGTCAGCAAATGCGCAGCTGCTGGAGAACAAAATTGAGGACCTGAAGGCAAGATTGCTTTATTGGAGGGAAATGAGGGACTGTTGTGTTCTCTGTCTGAGTGAGACTTGGCTTTCTCCCAGCATGCCAGATCCAGCCTGGAACGTCTGTTCAGCAAGGATGTACTTTATCAACTACCACTCACCACTCAATACCATCATTCCCTCAAAGCTAACCAATAAGCACCTAGAACTTGGCCTCAACACCTTCTTGTGCAATTAGATCCCCAATTTCTTCACTTGCAGAGCCCAGTCAGTTTGGATAGGAAACAACATCTCCTCCACCATTCCCATCAGCACAGGTGTAGAACCAGGCTGCATGCTTAGCTCACGTTCTACTCGCTTTATGTTTTTGACTGTTGGGCTAAGCACAGCTCCAATGCCATATTAAAGTTTGCTGATGAAACCACTGTCGTAGGCCAAATCAAAGGTGGTGATGAATCAGCGGACAGGGGGGAGATTGAAAATCTGGGAGGTGCCACCACGACAACCTCTTGCTCAAGCAACACGCACAAAATGTTAGAGAAACTCAGCAGGTCGGGCAGCATGCATGGAAATGAATAAGCAGACGACATCTTGGGCCAAGATCCTTCTTCAGGATTGAAAAGGAAGGGGGAAGACGCAAGTATGAAAAGGCAGGAGGAGGTTAGCTAGAGGTGATAGGAGAAGCCAGGTGGTTGGGAAAGATAAAGGGCTGGAGAGGAAAAGTTCTGATAGCAGAGGAAAGTGGACTATAGGAGAAATGAAAGGAGGAGGAGACGCAGGGAGAAGTGAGAAGATGTAAGAGGCTAGAGTGGGGAATAGAAGAGGGGAAGGGGAGGAAATTTCTTAACTTAAAGGAGAAATCAATATTCATGCCATCAGGTTGGAGGCTATCCGAATGGAATACAAGGTGTTTCTCCTCCACCCTGAGGGTCTTGTGCCAAGATGAGGCCACCCTTAGGGTGGAGAAGAAACACCTTATATTCCATATTATTATTCTATAGATTTATTGAGTATTACCACAAGAAAGTGAATCTTAGAGTTGTATATGGTGATATATGTATATGTACCTTAATATAAATTTAATTTTTTAATCCAGTGCATCAATGGTGTGACCATAGTAAGTGATGCTTGTTTTAAAGGATTCACACTTGTCATGTCATGCTCTGAGCCCATAATCTTCTAATCTTTTTAACATTGTCTTGAGATTTTGGAGAAGTTCCTCCTCATCCGAACCAGTAACAACGATGTCATCCAGATAACACTGAGTTCTTGGGCAGCTTTGTAGTGCCTGTTCCACAGATTTCCGCCAGAGTGCAAGTACGTATGCTACTCCAAAAATAAGCCTATTATAGCAATAAATCCCTTTGTGATTTTTTTATGGTGAGAAACTTTGGATTCTTCTTCCATCTCTGTCTGTAAGGAGGCCGCTGCTAAGTTCACTTTGCTGAAGTGTTTCCCTCCAGAAATGTTTGCAAGGGTATTGCCTATCCTGGGCAGAGGGTATTGATCAACTTTCAAGACTAGGTTTGATAGTGACCTTAAAATCACCATGGATCCTGACATTCTTCTTGGCTAGTGGGACCACCGAGGTTGCTCATGGGCTCCACTCAACCTTGGAAAGAATTTCTTCAGCCTCCATGTGATCTTGCTCACTGGCTACTTCATCATGGATGGTGTAAAGAATCAGTTGGGCTGTGCAAAACTTGGGTGCTGCATTTAATACTGTTTTACCCTTGATATCTTTGAGATTTCCAATGCCCTCCTTGAACACTGCTGTGGCCTCATCCAGTCTCGTCTTGTCTTGGGCCCTTAACTCCAAGTGGAGCAAGGCTATCAATGACCTCCCATCTCCATCGTCCTCTGTTCTGATACAGTTTCTCAATGGTGGGCCAGGAGTGACCCATTGTCTAACTTTGGCTTCAACATCTTCTCCATGAGTTCCCTCTTTCCTTGGGGATTCCATGTTGATGCCTGTCTGGTGATGTTATTGAGTGGCTTCCTCAAGGTGGAGTGAATCCACCTCCATTTCTATTTGCATGTTTGTACCTGTATAATTTCCTGATTGACGTTTTTGCACTGGTTACTTTGTCAATCCACCTGACATTTCGGATCCTTCTCAGGCGCTGGTTGATGAAAGCCTGCAGTTTTCATAGTGCCTTCTTTGTTGGTCTACAGGTTTCAGAGCCAGATAAGAGCACATTCAACATTTGAGTTGAAGATTCTGACTTTAGCTTTCCTTGATATGACTCTAGATGACCACACTTTCTTCAGGTTGTTGTAATCTACTCTGGTGTTGATCCTGGCTTTAATATCTTCATCTGTTCCACCATATATACTCACAATGCTTCCAAGAGAGACAAAGAGTCACTTTCCCCGGATTGTAACTTTCATCGCTATGGGTCTCTTGTTGGTGCGGTTCATCTTCAAACACTTTTGTTTTATCTACATTTGGTCTTAGACCCAGCATGGTGGAGTTAGCAGTCAAGAGTTTGATTTCTCTTGCATCTGTTGGTTAGAGCTAGATAATAGGGCAATGTCACCTGCGACCTCTTGGCCATCAAATTGCCACCCCATAATCCACTGGATCCCATTTCATTTTTCACTTGTTGTCTGTTTCATAATCCAGACTAACACCAACAGGAACAGGAAAGGAGCCATCAAACATCCCTGCTTCTCCCCAGTGTTAACAGTGAAGCTTTCTGACCATTATCCCACATGTACAACTTTGCAGACATGTTGCTGTAGGCGTGCTGAATGTTATTGATAAATTTCTGCAGTATTCAATAATGATTCATAAATGTCCATAGGGTGCTTCTGTCTAAGCTATCGAAAGCTTTCTTGCAGTCAATGAGGTGGACATAGAGAAAAGTATTCCATTAGATTGACTGTTAGGGAAGAGCAATCTTTCCTCTCCTTGGTGTGTGTCAATGGCTTGTTGAAGATGTCGTAGAATAATTCTGATTAGCATCTTTCCAACCACAGACATTAGGATATACATCTGAGGTTTTTACGGTCTCATGGGTCACCTTTCATTGAAGCTTAATTTCACTCTTGTGGCACCTTTTCTTTGTTCCAAGTGTTGCAGAACAAAGTGTATGGGGTATTCGCCGAGATGTTAGGGTCTTCCTTCAATGCCTCTGGTGGTACGCTGTCTGGCCCACCTGCTTTTCCTGACTTTAGCACCTTGATTGCCTGAATGATTTCCTTCTCTGTTGGCTTGGCACAGGTGGCATCCAAGTCTGTTGGGGCTTCTGGAATTAAAGGTGTTTCAGAGGAGGTGGTCTGTTCAGAAGCTTAGTGAAGTACTGTGCCCAACCTCGGAGCTGCTTGTCTTCTTTGGTTAGGACATTCCCATCTTTATCCTTCACTTGGGTGTTGATCTCGTTGAATCTGCCAGCTCGTGTCTTAGTAGTATTGCATTGGTCTTTCATATTCCCATTTTCTGAGGCTTCTGCTTGGGACATAAGGGTGTTAATGTACACTCTCCCATCCCTCTTGATGTTTCTCTTTACTTCCTTTGCACTCTGTCATATTCCCTCACAACCCGGCAATAAAGCAAATTAAGAAAGGTACTGGATGATGCTGAAGTCCAACCCTATGTCCTCGTCATGAGAGGTGGAAATAGGGAGGCCGACCAACAGGGCTATAGTGATGCTGTATTCATTCCTAGTTCTGCTTTCTCCTTCCTAGTTTTGTTTCTGTTGCATTTTTCTTTTAGTGTTCTCCTCCTGTTGATTGTTTCCATTGTTCCCAGTGTAATCCACTCCTTATGCTCAAATGTCCTGTTTCCCAATGCTTCCTTTCAAGTTTCATTTATTGACTCTTTGACAGCAGTCCAATCATCTTCAGTATCAAAGTCCTCGAATGCCTGGAACCTGTTGGAAAGTGTGAGGGCAAATCTCTGAGCTGTTCCCCTGTTTCTCAGGTAGCTCACGTTGTACATCAGTCACTGATTGGGTGCTCTGTAGTTTCTTCTTAGCTTCATCTGTACTTTGCCATCAGAAGATGGTGGTCTGATTCTGCATCTGCACCACGTCTCACTCTTACATCATGGAGTGATCTTTGAAACTTCTTTGAGATGCATGCATCCGATTCTCCCTTACATTGCTTGGTGTTGCCTTGTCTATTTGCTTGTGTGGGAATAAGGTTCCTTCAATAACTAGTTTGAAGTTAGCACAAGTTTCACAAAATTGTTTCCCATTTCCATATATTTCTCTGAGACCATGATTCCCCATGGCCTGTTCTTATCCTACATTATCCCTGCCTATTTTGACAATGGTCAGGTATTTTTCCTTCCCTCTGCTGATGACTCCACTGAGTGTGTTGTAGAACTCATCTTTGTCTTTTTCATTACCGTCGTTTGATGGTGTGTAATATTGGATAACTCGACCTGTTATATTCTTGTGCTTGGTTTTAATGCCAGCAGTGATGATTCTGAAACCGATGGCTTCCCATGCAGTCATGACCATCTGTACGAGGTGCTTCATTGTTCTGATGACCTGAGTAGATGATACTTCCCTGGTCTGGCATCATCCAGTGCCTTTCTTAATTTGCTTTATTGCCAGGGATGTGAGTTTCAAATGGTAGATGGATCTCCAATCAAGTTGCAGTTGTCTCAGCCAATCATGTCCCCGCAATGCTGGCCATCCTGGTTTTGCCACAAAAAAAGCCGAATGTGGCTTGTTGGCTTTTGAATTTCACTGTTACGAATGTCAATCCCACAGAAGTTACCTTTTCTTAGTTGGGTGTCTGCAGGCTTCAGTTTAATATCTTTGAAATGCATTTCAAACTCGTTTTGTGGAATGACTGAAACAGTCAATTCAGTGTCCTATTCTATTTTAATTATCTTGCCATTTGCTTCTGGTGTAAGCCATATTGCTTGTCTATTGTTAGTTTTCACATTGTAAATCTGAAGGCTACTTAGTCTTATGTCAAACTCATCGTCAGATTTTTCATCAATAGAATGCAGATTAGTGTTCTTTATGAAACAATAACTTGACTTTTTAGCTTTTTCTCTTACCTGTGCAGTCCATTTATTTTTGTCTGCCCGACATGCTCTTTGCATGTGACCTACTTTGTTTCATTTTCTGCAAATTTTGCCTTTAAATCTATATTGGTCTGGTGTATGTGAACCCCTGCCACAATGGTAACACATTTTGTTCAGCCAGCCAGACCTCCATCTGATGCAATTTTGTTCACACTCATTTTCATTCCTGACTGCAACTCAATTAAATCTCTGTCTGCTGTTTACATAGATACTGCAATTTCAACTGGTCTTTTCAATGTAAGTTGTACTTCAGTTTGGAGCTGTTTTTGAATAACTTCTTGTAAAATTCCATAAACGAAATGATCACTCAGTGCATTATTAAGCCTGAACTGAAAATGTTCAGACAATCTCTTCAAATTAGCCATGTAAGATGAAATGGACTCCCCTTGCTTTTGATTCTGCCTATGAAACCTTTCTGCAAACAACTATGATTTTGGTTCTAAATGTTACTGAATTACTTTTGACTAGTTTGGTTGGAGCAGTTAAAATTCAAAGCAAACTGTATGCTTTTAACACTATACACCCAGCAAAACTGGTAGCTGTTTCTCATTGGCTGTTTCATTGGCTTCAAAATACTTTTCAATTAGCTCTATATACTTTAGCCAGTTATCCATTGACAATTGAACACAACTATATTTCTGATGTAGCCAGCTATTTCTGATTTTTTTAATGATTATTATCAAGTGGTACTCATTGCTTATAAACTTGTGAATTCTTCCAATTTCTGCCCTTTTTTTAACTCACCTGTCTCTGCATGTTGCTAACTGGCGACGGGACATCAACCATCTCAACTTCACCACACCTTGTTCCAATTCCAACCTCACTCCTTTACTCCCTCCACACCAATCCCAACCTCACTATAAAACCCGTGGATAAAGGGGGCGCTGTTGTAGTCTGGCGTACTGACCTCTACCTTGCCGAGGCACAGCGACAACTCACTGATACCTTCTCTTATTTACCCCTCGGTCATGACCCTACCAAGGAGTACCAGGCCATTGTCTCTCTGAGTCCTGACAAAGGGTCTTGGCCAGAAACGTCGGCTGTACTTCTCCCTATAGATGCTGCCTGGCCTGCTGTGTTCCACCAGCATTTTGTGTGCATTGTCTTCACATTGCGCTGTTTCTTTACTCGACCATTCTTCACTGCACATTTCTCTTAACTCGAATATCTTGCTGCACTTCAAAAGGTCGGTATCAGTCTTGGGTTCATTTTAAAAATAGCTTGTCCTCACTGTTATGTTCTCTAGCTCCAAAACATTAAACAAATTAGAAGAAAAACAAAAGAGACAGAAATACAAGTCTACCTCCATTCTTTAATTTCAGTGAGGTGCACATGTATCACATGATAGCATCGCGATGTAGGCAATTCACATGTTCTTATGTAACAAAAATGCTTAATCAAGCACACCCCATAACTCCTGTACTTCCTGTACCTCCGTATCTCCCGTACTAGTCCCCATATCTCCAATATATTCCATAGCTGAAGATCTTGTGCATGAGTACCAGGGCACATCCACACACCTTGTCCCCAATTACTACCTCTACAGCATTGTTTTCCCGCTGTTCGATATCCGACATCTGACATATTGATCCTCCTGTACTTCCCATACCTCCTGAGATTCCCGTACTTCCCAAAGCACCTTACCTCCTTCACTTCCTGGCCCTCCCTCACCTCTATCTCCCGTATCATCTGTACCTCCTTTATCTCCCACATCTCCTGTACCTCCTATACCTGTCGTACCTCCTTTACCTCCTATAGCTCCTCTACCTCCCCACCTCCTGCAACTCCTCTACCTTCCCTACCCCTCTGTACCTCCCCTATCCCCTGTATCTCCCATACTCCCATTCCTCCTCTACCTCCTGTACCCCCTGTATCTCCCATATTTCCTCTACCTCCTGTATCTCTTGCACCTCCCTTAACTCCTTAACTCCCATGCCCCCTACCTCCCGTACCTCCCATACCCGCTGTACCTCCCATACCTCCTTTACTTCCATTACCTCCCGCGGCTCCCCTACATCCAAAACACCTGCAATGCCCTTACCTCTCTCCAGCAGTTACTTGAAAAGAAACCAAAACCGCTTACAGACTGAGCAAGATTCTCAGCACTGTATAATGTGCTTCCAAATAACTGATTTCCAAGTTAAAAGAAAGTGTTTTTGATCCTTTATTATGGAACCAGCAAAGTGAAACAATCTTATAGCAATAGTAGAAATTAGCATAACCAAAATTAACAAGTAACAAATTAATCTGAAAAAAATATCATCATGTCCCTGGCTGCCTCTAATTGAACTACCTGGGACAAAGCGTGATTAGTAACTATACTCAGTTGCTTCCACCACACCGCCTTTTCTCTGCATAAGGCAAGCTTCACTGGGTGATATGGATCACAGTGTCTGACATCACCATTTCCTTTACCTTTTTGAAAGTCACCTCACGCTGCTTTGCCCATTGCAGTTTCTTCCCGATCTGCAGTTATGAGTTCAGGGGGCGGAGCATAGTAGGCAGGTTTGGCAGTAACCTGTTATAGCAGCCGACAAATCCTAAAAAAGACTGCAACTGTGACGTGTCCTCTGGCCCTGGGGCATGCATCACCACTACTTGAATTTTCTCAACACACTTTTGTAAATCTTGTGCGTCAATGGTGTGACCATATTAAGTGACACTTGATTTAAAGAATTCATATTTCTTGTAGCTCATGTTTTACCTATACCTCCTGGACCCCCATACCTCCTGAACCTCCTGAATCTCCCATAGCACCTGTACCTCCCTTACCACTTGTGCCTCCAGTAACCCTGTGCTCCCTGTACCCCCATTCCTCCCACATCTCCAACTCCTCTCGTTCCTCCTGTTCCTCTTTCTCCACCCTTTTCTCCTGCTCCCCCATACCTCCTGCTCCCCCATACCTGCTCCCCCATACCTGCTCCCCCATACCTCCTGCTCCCCCATACCTCCTGCTCCCCCATTCCTCCTGCTCCCCTATTCCTCCTGTTCCTCCCATTCCTCCTGTTCCTCTTTCTCCACCCTTTTCTCCTGCTCCCCCATACCTCCTGCTCCCCCATACCTGCTCCCCCATACCTGCTCCCCCATACCTCCTGCTCCCCCATACCTCCTGCTCCCCCATTCCTCCTGCTCCCCATTCCTCCTGCTCCCCTATTCCTCCTGTTCCTCCCATTCCTCCTGTTCCTCTTTCTCCACCCTTTTCTCCTGCTCCCCCATTCCTCCTGCTCCCTGTTCCTCCTGTTCCTCCCATTCCTCCTGCTCCCCGTTCCTCCCATTCCTCCTGTTCCTCCCATTCCTCCTGTTTCTCCTGTTCCTCCCATTCCTCCCATTCCTCCCATTCCTCCTGTTCCTCCTGTTCCCCCATTCCTCCCATTCCTCCCGTTCCTCCCGTTCCTCCTGTTCTCCCCATTCCTCCTGCTCTCCCCGTTCCTCCCATTCCTCCTGCTTCCCCGTTCCTCCTGTTCCTGCCATTCCTCCTGCAACCCCCCCCCCATTCCTCCTGCTCCCTCTGTTCCTCCTGGATCTCCCATTCCTCCTGCACCCCCATTCCTCCTGCTCCCCCTGTTCCTCCTGCACCCCCATTCCTCCTGTTCCCCCATTCCTCCTGCACCCTGTTCCTCCTGCACCCCGTTCCTCCTTCTCCCCGTTCCTCCTGCACCCCATTCCTCCTGAATCTCCTGTTCCTTCCAGATCTCCCATTCCTCCCGCATCTCCCATTCCTCCCGTATCTCCTGCACCTCCTATACCTCAGGTAGCGTCTGATTTTCCCATAACATCCATACCCCCCATATCCCCCTTTCTTCTCATACTCCCTCTGACTCCCGTACCTCCAGTACCTCCCGTAGCTCCTTCACCTCCTCCGTCTCTTGTACAGCATGTACATCCAGTCATCATCATTACCGTCGTCAGCGATCACTCGTAGTCGAGGATGATTCTTCTTCTGGTGGTTGAGTTGGTCACTTGTGGGTCTTGCGATGACTGAAGAGGCCGGTCCTATTGCAGTGTTGGCAGGTGTAGGTCACTGAGGTGGTAGTGAATGTGGCTGGTTGTGTCTCCCAGTCTCTCCTTATGTTGAAGGTGCTTAGTCTCTGCAGCACAGTGGAGGTTTTCTTCGAGTTGTGCAGTCCCCTCACAGACAGTCCTTCTTCGGTTTTTCCTACCCTGTGCTAACTTCTCCCATTTATTCAGGTGGATGTGGGACTTCCTCCGGCGGGTCCTGATATTGTCTTCGAACCACTTTTTCTGCCCTCCAGGAGTGCATTTTGGATCCTTGAGTTGGTCGAACAAGAGTTGCTCAGATATATGGATGATGTGGCCAACCCATCGCTATTGGTGTTCAGTCACCATTGTCACTATGGAGTTAATGTGAGCTTCTTCCAGGATGCTAGAGTTAGCATGCCTGTTTTTCAAGCTAACTCTCAGAATCTTTCAGAGACAGCTTTGACGGTAATTTTTTAGGGATTTTGTGCGCCTGCTGAATGTTGTCCATGACTTCGCTTCATATAGCTAGGAGAGGAGGTATATAGCTTTAAAGAAAAGAAGCTTAGTGTTGGTCTTGTTATCCCAATCTTCAAAAACTCTCTTTCTCAGCCTGGCAAAAGCTCCACTCGCACAGCCTAGTCTGTGATTTGTTTCAAGGTCAACGTTGGCTCTCAAAGAAAGAAGGCTACCAAGATTTGGGAAATGATCAGTGTTCTCCAGAGAGATGTTGTCAATGGATGGTTGGAGGTTTAGGAGCTTGATCTGGAGCAGGTTGGTGCAGGACCTGGGTTTTCTTGATGTTTAGATCAAGTCCCATGAGCTTGTATGCTCTGGCAAAAGCATCCATTATGCACTGCAGGTCCTCCTCGGAGTGAGCTAAGATGGTATTGTTGTCTACACATTGGAGATCCATGATGAAATTAGTTGGCATCTTGCTCATTGCCTTGAACTTTCTAAGGTTAAAGAGCCCTCTCCATTGAGAGTCTCCATCCATAGAGAATCTGGACTCCTTATGGGAGGTCTTTGTTGGGTGAAGAATGGCTGCAATGAAAATGGCAAACAGAGTTGGGGCAATGATGCACCCTTGTTTGATGTTGGTCTCAACCTTAAAAGGAGCTGTTTCAGAGCCGCTGTTGCTGATGACTGTTGCACTCATGTCCTTGTGTAAGAGCTGTAGTATTTTGAGGTATTTCTCCAGGCATCCACTTTTGGACAGTACCTGCCAAAGGGCAGGACGATTTACAGTGCCAAATGCTTTTGTAAGATCTATGAAGGTCATATAAAGTGGGAGATTTTGTTCCCGGGCTTTCTCCTGCAATTGGTGTGCTCTAAAAATCATGTCAGCTGTTCCTCTGGCTGGACAGAAGCCACACCGAGACTCAGGCAGGAGATCGGCCAGAGGTCACATAAAGTTCAAGTGAGTACCTTCCCTGTTGTAGAGAGGAGGAAGATGCCTCCATAGTTTCCCACGATCAGCTTTGTCACCCTTTTTGAAGAGTGCGCCAATCAAGGCATTCCTGAGTTCAACTGGAATGTTCTCCTGGTCCCAGATCTTGACAAGCAGTTCATGAATATGATTTAAAGTTCTGCGTCACCTTCCTTGAGGATTTCTGCTGGAATTCCATCAGGCCCAGTAACCTTGTTGTTCCTCAATTTCTTGCAAGCCGACTACACTTCTTTGACACTAGGGGCTTTACTCATGTCTTCCTCCATGCTTCTTTGCAGGAGCTGGTTAATGACTACAATCAGGTACATCCAGTACCTCTTGTGCCACCATACCTCCTGAACCTTCCATTACTGTTGTTCCTTGTGTACCCCCAGTATGCCTTGAACTTCCTGTATTTCCTGTAGCTCCTGATTTTCCCATAGCTCTGTAACCTCCAATACATCCACTGCCTGCCGTTACTCTCAATCCTTCTGTACTTGCAAACCTCCTGTTCTTCTGGATCTCTCATACCTCCTGTAGCTCCTGTACCTTCCATACATTGTCTGTCTTGTACTTCTTGCACCTCTTGTAGATCTGTTTTTCCCACAGTTCTGGAGCCTCCTGTAGTTCCCATACCTCCTGTATCTCCAATACCTCCCATACCTCTCATAGCAAGGTTCCTCCCATAACCCCTGTACCTCCTGTACATGTCCTGATCCCAACTGAACAGTGGCAGGCATCCAAGATCCAGCACTCCAATTCCCCAGAGCATGATTAGCTGCCAGTTATTGCCTGCCACATTCCTTCATGGAAAGTCTGTACTTGAAGGCCTAATCCCGAGCACTCAGTGCTCAACCATAGGAGTTCCATTTCAAGAACTAGTGTTTGTGATTTTAGACCATAAGATATAGGAGCAGAAGTAGGGCATTTGGCCCATCGAGTATTTTCCGCCATTCAATCATGGGCTGATCCACTTCATTCAGTCATCCCCACCACCCCTGCTTTCACCCCATACTCTTTGATGCCCTGGCTAATCAAGAACCCATCTGTCTCTGCCTTAAATACACTCAATGACTCGGCCTCCACAGTCACTCATGGCAACAAATTCCACAGATTTACCACCCTCTGACTAAAGTAATTTCTCTGCATCTCTGTTCTAAATGGACGTCCTTCAATCCTGAAGTTGTGCCCTCTTGTCCTAGATTCCCCCACTATGGGAAATAACTTTGCCATATCTAATCTGTTCAGGCCTTCTAACATTTGGAATGTTTCTATGAAATTCCCCCTCATTCTCCTGAACTCCAGGGAATACAGCCCAAGAGCTGCCAGATGTTCCTCACACAGTAACCCTCTCATTCCTGGAATCATTCTCGTGAATTCTCATGAATTTTGCCCTTGTATCTCATTTGTGTCATCTTGTCTATTTTGAGTCTGAGTCTGAGTTAATTCTGGACCTCACCCTGCATTTGGGCTTGCTTTAACCATCCTTGTTACAGCACAACTGAGCCATCATGAACCCCGCAGAGTATGAATATTTGCAAATAGTACAGGCCTACCAGGGTGCGACTGTAGACAGACACGACAACACACATCAGAAGATCCTCACCACTCTCCAGAAACATTCTGACTCTGGCAGGCAGAATCCAAGTTTAGCCAGAGTGGCTGCCACTTTTGGGCATCTTCTAGCTGGAGACTCTGTCAATACTTGCGAGGGATCGGTGTGCCTATCAGCTCCTGAACGGTATAACGGTAACCCCAAAGCAGGCCGAGGATCCCTGGCACAATGCTCCTTGGCCTTTGAGTTACAGCTGTTCAAGTTTCTCTTGGAACTCAGCTGGGTAGTCTATATCATCTAGCTCCTTACTGGAATAGCCCTTGCCTGGGCCATTGCACCCTGGGCCATTCACCTGCCTCTGCAAGTGCAGACCTCCTTATCACCCCACTGCAGGGCATGGGTCTGTGATAAAGCTCCTCAACCTTCTCCAGAGGAATGGGTCTGGGGCCAACTATTCCACAGGTTTTCATTTCTTGGCCGCAGAGAACAGTTGGAATATGGAAGCATGAACTGATCTACTCCATAAGGGATGGAGTGACGAGCTAAAGGGTGCCCTTGTGGCCCGAGACTCACTGGAGGACCTGGAGTCTTACAGACCTGGCATTTCGACTTGATAACCAATTGATGGAAAGGAGAAGGGAAAGATGAAGGGGATTAATCCAAAGAGGTTTCCCTCACCCCCTCACCCCCTCACCTGACCTTCCTCGGTCCTCTCCTATTCCCCAGGTTAGGACTTCACCTCGAATGCAATTGATCCCACCGAGAAGCTAATGCAAATAGGTTGGACCAGGCTCTTTCGAGTCAAAAGAGAGAATTTATTGCAGAGGGGCCTGACATTATCAGGCTTCTTCTCCAAAGCTGTCAGGAAAGCCCTGTAACTATTCAGCGTCGGGAGGGAAGTGAGGATTGTTAGCCTCACTCCTGGTTTAGCTCCCTCCAAGGTGGTAATCTCCACATTGCTTTCATGTAGAGACCAAAAACAAGCCCTGGACCCCTTTATTGACTCTGGTGCAGTGGGGGAATTTTTTGGACCTTGATGGACCAGAAGATTAAAAATCCCTTTTTCACATCTCACACGTCTCAACCGGTGACTCATTGACATGGACCTGGATGGGAGACCTTTGGTGCTGGGCCAGATCAAGCAGATCCCCACTCAAGCTCAAGATTGGCCAGCATTTCACCCCATCCACTTCCTAGAAAATCATTCTGGGTCATCCTTGGCTGCCGTCCTACAACCCGAGAGCCAATTGGACTACGGGCGTCACCCTGGGCTCGTCAAATCGATGCAAAATGAAATACCTCCAAAAGGAGCATGAGACACCTTCCAAAACTACCTGTTGGATGCCTCCCGAATTACCTGCAGAACCTTCCACCTCTCACCTCTGTGCATCTAATCTATCTAGTGTATCTCCTGTAGTCAGGAAGGGGAAAGAGGTTAAGGAGTCAGTGCAGAGTATCCCTGTGGTCATCCCCCTCAACAACAGGTATAGTAATTTGGATACTCTCAGAGGAGATGACCTAACAGAAGACCATCACAGTGGGTCTCTAGCACTGAGTCTGCCTCTGTGACTCAGAAGGGAAGAAGAAGCACACTGTGCTGATAGGGTGTCCATTTGGTTAGGGGAACGGACTGGAGGTTCTGTGGGTGAAAACTAGCTTTCCAGATGGTATGTTGCTTCCAGGGTGCCAGGATATTTCAGATCAAATCCTCAGCGTTCTTAAGTGGGATAGCGAACAGCCAGAAGTCGCGGTTCATGTAGATACCAATGTCATGGGTAGGACAAGTGATGAGGTTCTGCATAGGGAGTTCAGGGAGTTAAAGGCAGGACCCCCCAGGGTTGTGATCTCAGAATTTCATGTGCTAATGAGGCTACAACTAGGAATATTATGTAGTTTAATATGTTGCTGAGGAGTTGGTGTAGTAGGGAGGGCATAAGATTTCTGGATCATTGGGCTCTCTTCCAGGGAAGGTGGGATCTGTACAGAAGGGACACTTTGCATCTGAACTGGAGGGGGACTAATATCTGAGGGGGAAAGGCTTGTTAATGCTGCATGGTGGGGTTTAAACTAGAGTTGCGGGGGTTACGATTCAGAATGCCAGAACAGTTAGTGGAGAGATTGTGGAGGGAGATGTTGGTGAGACCACAGACAAAGTTAGGAATCAAAAGATGCAACAAAATCGAAAAGGGTGAATACAGGACTGAAGGTGTTGTATCTGAATGCACGCAGTAGTCAGAATAAAGTAGATGAACTTGCAGCACAGTTGCATCTTGGCAGGTATGATACTGTAGGCATCAGTGAGCCATGGCTGAATGATTATAGCTGGGAGCTTAATGTCCAGGGATACACATTGTATCTACAGGATAGGCGGTAAGGCAGAGGGGTTGAGCAAAAAATGAAATCAAATCATTAGAAAAAGGTGACATAGGATTGGAAGATGTTGAATCACTGTGGATAGAGCTGCACAAGGAACTGCAAGAAAAAAAAGACCCTGATGAGGGTTGTATAGAGACCCCCAAACAGTAGTAAGGATGCGGCCTTCAAATTACAACAGGATATAGAATCTGCAAGCCAAAAGGGAAACGTTACAATAGTCATGAGAGACTTCAATATGCAGGTAGATTGGGAAAATCAGCTTGGTGACGGATTACAGGAAAGCAAATTTCTAGAGTGTCTACAAGGTGGTGTTTTAGAACAGCTCATAGTTGACCCCACTAGAGGATCAGCTATTCTGGATTGGCTGTTGTGCAATGAACCAGCATTGATTAGGGAGCTTAAGGTAAAAGAGCCCATATGGGCAAGAAATCATAATATGATTGAATTCACCCTGAAATTTGAAAAGGAGAAGCTAAAGTTAGATGAATCAGTATTACAGTGGAGTAATGGAAATTACAGAGGCATGAGAGAGGAGTTGGCCAAAATTGACTAGAAAAGAACACTGACAGGGATGATGGCAGAGCAGCAATGTCTGGAATTTCTGGAAGAAATTTGGAAGGCACAGGATATATACATCGGAAAGAGGAATAAGCATTCTAAAGCAAAAATGACACAGTCGTGACTAAGAGAGTCAAAGCCAAAGAGAGGGCATATAATGGAACAAAATTAATGAGAAGTTAGAGGATTGGGAAGATTTTAAAAACCAACAGAAGGCAACTTAAAAAAGTAATTAAGTATATAAAGATGTAATTTTTTTAAAAGTAAGCTAGCCTATAATATTAAAGAGGATACTAAAATTTTTTTCAGATACATGAAGTGTAAAAGAGAGGCGAGAGTGATATTGGACCTCTAGTAAACGATGTTGGAGAGGTAGCAATTGGGAACAAAAAATGGTAGATGAAATGAATAAGTTTTTTGCATCAGTCTTCAATGTGGAAGACACTAGCAGTAAGTTCCAGGTATAAAGTGGCATGAATCACGCGAAGTTACTATAACTATACAGAAGGTTCTTGGAGAAACAAGGTTCTGAAGATCTGGACAAGATGGTGTACACTGCAGAGATTTGAAAGAGGTGGCATTATAAAAGATTATAAAAGGAGGTATTATAAAAGATCTTTCAAGAATCACTAGATTCTGGGATGGCTCTAGAAGACCGGAAAATTGCAAATGTCACTCCACTCCTCAAGAAGGGAGGGAGGCAGAAGAAAGGAAACTATAAGCCAGTTAGTCCTGACCTCAGTGATTGAGAAGATGTTAGAGTCGATTATTAAGGATGAGGTCTCAGGGTACTTGGAGGTGCATGATAAAGTAAGCTGTAGTCATCATGGTTTCTTCAAGGGAAAATCTTGCTTGACGAAACTGTTGGAATCCTTTGAAGAAATAACAAGCAGGATAGACAAAGGAGAATCACTTGATGTTGTGTACTTGGATTTTCAGAAGGCCTTTGACAAGGTGCCACACATGAGGCTGCTTAACAAGCTACGAGCCCATTGTACTACAGGAAAGATTCTAGCATGGATAAAGCAGTGGCTGATTGGTAGGAGGCAAAGAGTGGGAATAAAGGAAGACTTTTCTAGCTGGCTGCCATTGAATAGTGGTGTTCAACAGGGGCTTGTGTTTTCCAGTCTTCTGGAACCATTCCTGAACCTAGTAACTCTTGAAAGATCATTACTAGTGGGTCCACAATCTCTTCAGCCACCAACTTTCAGTTACCCAAGAACCTTCTCTCTCATTATGGTAACTTCACACACTTAATGACCCCTGACACCAGGAACTTCCACCATACTATCAGTGTCTTCCCCAGTGTAGACTGATGCAAAATACTTATTCAGTTTATCCACTATTTTGTTGTCCCCCATTACAACCTCTCTAGCATCCTTTTCCAGTGGTCAATATCCACTCACCTTTCTTTTGCAGTTACGTATCATCTCCGACCCAGTTACCTATGGTCTCCAAATCCCAAGCGCCATGCAGATTCACCCCACATTCCATATATCCCACCTCCAGTCCTTGAATGCCAGCCTCTTGGCTCCAGTTCCCAAGCCTTCTCAATCTCCCAGAACTGTTGAGGGTCAACCCACCTACAGTGAATTTTGGACACCTGCATTGTTCGAGGTAAAATGCAGTACTTCGTAGATTAGGAGGGGATGCAGCCCAAAAGAAAGAGGCTGGATTCCTTCATGGGACATCCTGGACCCTACCTTGCATCATCTGCACCATCCTGTTCATCTTGGGCCATCAAGAGCTGGATTGGTTGGGGTAGATGGGAGGGTGTTTTTTCATGGCCTCATCTGAACAGCAACAGGCATCCAACTTCCAATGCTCCAATTCCCTGGCATATCGTTAGCAGACACTGACACTTAGAGACTTAGATTGCCAATTATTGCCTGCCATAGAAAGTCTGTACTTAAAGGCCTCGTGCTGAGCACTCAGTGCTCAATCATAAGAGTTCCATTTCTAGTGCCACTATTTGAGATTTTGCCTTTGGATTTAATTTGTGTTGTCTTGTTTATTTCGAGTATGAATGTATTCTGGATGTTACTCTGTACTTGAGTTCATCACTAACCATAGCTCTCTCTTTACACCCCCATCCCCATACCACTTCCCATATCTCCTATACGTCCTCCACAACCCTGGTACCTTGTTCACTTCCTGTGATTCCCAAGCTGTTGTGTATTTAATATTTAAGTAACATTTGAGTAATATTGAATGATTAGGAATTCTTGTTCATTTAAATGTTTCATCACAAGTTCTATGTACGGATATGTGAATTGCATAAGTCATTACACGACCACGTGATAAGTATGCACCTTGCTTAAAGTGAACATGAAGTAAGACTCACATTTTGGATTCCTGTGTCTTCCCTTCAATTAGTTTAATGTTTTGAAGTTACAAAACATAACCCTTACCTCCTTCACCTCCTGTATTGCCTATTTCTCATCTATCTCATAATGTGGACACTGGAGGTTTGGCATGCTGGTTTGATCCTGTGGTTTGACAAGTTGTACATGTTGTACACTCAAAGTTGCTTTTCTGCACACCACTGTTGTAACGCATGTCTATTTGAGTTATTGTTTCCTTCCTGTTGGCTTGAATTAGTCTGGCCAATCTTCTCTGACCTCCCTCATTAACAAGGCATTTTTCCCCTTGAAAAGTCACTCACTGTATATGTATATATTCTTTTCACACCATTCCATATAAACTATGCAGACTGTTGTGTGTGACAGTCCCAGGAGATCAGCAGTTTCTGAGATACGCAAGCCACCCAGTCTGTCACCAACAACCCTTCCACGGTCAAAGTCACTTAAATCACTTTTCTTCCCCATTCTGTTATTTGGACTGAACAACAACTGAACATCTTGACCATATCTGCATATTTTTAAACATTGAGTTGCTAGCACATGATTGGCTGATTAGATATTTAAAATTAACAAGCAGGTGTTGTATCTAATAAAATGGCCACTGAGTGAACATTATGTGAAATTTGTTACTTGTGGCAAAGTCATAAAGATTACTATAAATTATAAAAGTAAATGAGTTTCTAGAATTTCTTTGTTACCTTACATTCATTGGACAGGTTTGAAATGCAGGGAACCATGTACATACATTACCCAACCACAACCATTTCCTCTCCAACCTTTAGAAACGTACAGATCAAGCTATCACGCCAATGGATTTCTGGTTCTATTAAAGTGGAGGTTGATAGGTTCTCGATGAGTCAGGGTGTCAAACGTTACGGGGAGATGGCAGGAGAATGGGATTGAGAGGCAGAATAGATCAGCGTGCAGGAATGGTGGAGCAGACTCGTTGGGCCAAATGGCCTAATTCTGTTCCCATGTTTTATGATCTAGTTTAAGAATCTATCCCTTATTAAATTCTTGATTCTCTGCAACTTCCATTATGTTTGTGATGGTGGAAAATGTGTTTTCCTCACTATTTCCCATAATAATATCTCCTGCTTCTGACTTACACCAAACTAATTTTATAGAAGAACTTATACTCAGTAGCCACTTAATTAGGGAACACCTGACCATGTGCTCATTAAAGCAACTATCTACTCAGTCAATCATCTGGAAGCAACTCAATGCATAAATCATGCAGACGTGGTCAAGAGGTCCATTTGTTGTTCAGGGAAATGAAGAGGGGAAGAACTGTGATCCAAGTGACTTTAATCATGGAATGATTGTTGGTGCCAGATGGAGTGATTTGAGTATCTCAGAAACTGCTGATCTCCTGGGATTTTCACCCGCAACTTCCTCAAGAGTTTATGGAAAATGGTGCAAGAAACAAAAAAAGATGAGTGGCAGTTCTGTGGGTGAAAATACGTTGTTGATGACAGAGATCAGAGGAGAATGGTCAGACTGGTTCAAGCTGACAGGAAGGTGACAGTAACTCCAATAACCATGTGTTACAACAGTGGTGTACAGAAGAGTGTCTTTGAACACACAACACATTAAACCTTAAAGTGGATAGGCTACAGCAGCAGAAGACCAAAAACGTACACTCAGTGATCACTTCATTAGATACAAGAGGCACCTGATAAAGTTGCTATGACTTGTACAATCTCTTCTTTGTATTTCTTGTTAGCTTACTTTTATACGCTATCTTATATTCCCTAAAGTCTTCAGTTAGCCACAGATGGCTCACATGCTGGGAACATTTTACTTCTAAATGCTGGAGTATCTGATGTGAATTATGGATTACTCCTTTCCTTTTTTATTTGGTCTTTAATTCTAATTGATAAATCCAGCTCACTCATTGTTTTCCAACACTTATTTCATCGGCTTTATTTAAAATTGCGATTGCGGTTTCTTATTTAACGGAGTTAATTAAATCGATGGAACTCATTTCAGATGCAAAGTACGTCTGTTGCAAAAGAGCACAGATTAATATCAGATCAGAAACAGGTTTATTATCACAGATGGTGTGAAATTTGTTGTTCTGCGACAGTACATTGCAAAGACATAAACATCTATAAATTGCAAATTACAAATCTATAAGTTACAAAAATAAACTGTCTTTTAAAAGGAATAACAAGATAGAATTCATGGGATCATGGGGCATTTGGAAAACTGATGGTAGAGCTGAAGAAGCTGTTTCCAAGTTGTTGACTGAGGGCCTTCAGGCTCCTATATCTCCTCCCGGATGGAGGTAATAAGATGAGAGCATTTCCTGGATGGTGAAGGTCTTTAATGATGGATAACGCCTTCAAGAGACTCCGCCTTTTGAAGATTTCCTTCATGATGGGAAGAGCTGACCTTGCGATGGAGATGGGTGTGTCTACGACCCTCTGTAGCCTCTTGTGATCCTGTGCATTGGAGATAATATATCAGGAAATCAGGCTGAGATACAACCATTCAGATAGCTCTCCACCAGACAGCCTTTGGTGATATACCAAATCTCCTCAGACTCCTAAAGAAGTAAATCCATTGGCATGCCATTATCATTATTACCTCAATACGTTGGGCCCTGGACAGATTCTCAGAGGTGCTGACACCCAGGAACTTGAAGATGCTCACCCTTTCCACTGTTGACTGCTCAATGAGGACTGGTGTACATTCTCACAGCTTCCCCTTGCTGAAGTCCGCAATCAATCCCTTGGTCTTGCTGACGTTGAGTACAAGGTTGTTCATGTGGCATCTCACCCCTCTATTTCACCCTCTGAGATTCTGCCAATAATCTCTACAACAAAACCAACAAAAGGATACATCCTATCCCAGCTTTATGAGCCACTATTGGCCTAAGGACATGTTAATTGCCTTTTATCAAAGTGGGATTGTCTTTCATTGGAGTTTAGAATCACCTATAGCTGTTTTAGTGTAGATCAGTTTTCTTCTGTGTGGTCATGGATACTCTGCAGTGCACTCCCTTACTATGATATAACTTAAATGTTAATGATAATGTAATCTTTCATTAAATTGAGATATTAGATTGGATTGGGATATTGTCATATACACAAGGTTGCAATGAAGTTCCCTATTTGCATGGAACTCACCAAATAAACAGAGCGCGGTACAAAGATCGTCATGCAGGCTGACGTAGTGCAAAAATAAATGTTAACAGGAGGTAGGATGAAGAATCTGAGAACATGGTAACGTCACCAGGAAGATGATGTGAGAAAGGTGATTGGTTCAGGAGTCTAATTGTCTGAGCTTTCAAGATTCCCACCTCTTCCTCCCTTCTTCTATTTTCAACTCTGTCTTCTTACCTCTTCTGACCTGCCTTTTACCTCCCCCTGGTGTCCCTCCTCCTTCCTTTTCTCCTATGCTCCACTCTCCTCTCCTATCAAATTCCTCCATCTCCAGCCCTTTCATTTTCCTACCACCTGGCTTCACCTATCACCTTCTAGCTATCCTCCGTCCCCTTTCCCACCCCCACCTTTTTATTCTGGCAAGTTCCCCTTTCCTTTCCAGTCCTAAAGAGGGGTGTTGGCTCGAAACATCGACTGTTTGTTCATTATCCATGACCTGCTGAGTTCCTCCAGCATCTTGTGTGTGTTGTTCTTGCTCGAAGGGCTGAATTGCCTACTCCTGCACCTATTGTCTATTGTCTATTCCCTGCCAGTAGGTAGGACAGAGGAAATGGAATGGCCAAGGTAGCAAGAATCCTTGACAATACTGTCAGCTTTCTTGAGCCAATGCACTGTGAAAATTATAAGACTGTTAGACCACAAGACATAGGAGCAGAATTAGGCCATTCAGCCCAGTGATCCTGCTCTGCCATTCCATCATGGTTGATTTACTTTCCCTCTCAACCCCATTCTCCTGCCCTCACCCCAGAACCTTTGACACCCTGACTAATCACGAACATATCAACCTCTGCTTTAAATATACTCAATGCTTGGCCTACACAGCCATCTGTGGCAATGAATTCCACAGATTCACCACCTCATCTTATTACTTATGACTGTGTGGCCAAGTACAGATCCAATGCCATATTTAAGTTTGCTGATGGCACCATTGTCATTGGCCAAATCAAAGGTGGTGTCGAATCGGCATATAGGAAGGAGATTGAGAATCTCGCTGAGTGGTGTCATAACAACAATCTCTTACTCAATGTCAGCAAGACTTACTGACTTCAGGAGAAGGAAATCAGTGGACCACGAGCAGAACAGAGGTGGAGAAGGTCAGCAACTTTGAATTTCTCAGTGTTATTATCTCTGAAGACCTGCCTTGGGCCCAGCACAGAAATATAATTATGAAGAAAGCACAGCATGCCGCTACTTCCTTAGGAGTTTAAGATTCACAATGACACGGATAAACATCTATGGATGTGTGCTGGAGAGTATACTGACTGGCTGCATCACAGCCTGGTATGGGAACGCCAGTGCCCTTGAACGGAAAATCCTACAAAATGTTGCAGATACAGCCCAGTCCATCATAGGTAAAGGCCTCCCTACCATTGGGTGCATCTACATGAAACACTGTCACATGAAGGCAACATCCATCGTCAGGGTCGCTCATCACCCAGGACACGCTCTCATCTCACTGCTGCCATCAGGAAAGTACAGGAGCCTCAGGACTCACACCACCCAGGTGCCGGTACCCCTCAACCATCAGGCTCTTGAACCGAAGGCAATAACTTCACCCAACTTCACTAACCCCATCATTGATATGTTTCCACAATCAGTGGACTCACCTTCAAGGACTCTTCGTCTCATATTCTCGACAGTTATTGCTTAGTTATTTAATTGTTTGTTTGTTTATTTTGTATTGCATAGTTTGTTTTCCTTTGCACACTGGCTGTCTGTCCTCTTGAGTGTGGTCTTCCAGTGATTCCATCATGGCTGTTAGAATTACTGAGTATGCCCACAAGAAAGCAAATCTCAGGGTTGTATATGGTGACATGTATGTACTTCAATTATAAATCTATTTTGAATTTTCAACTTTTTGGAAGTTAAAGGGACATCCTTCTATTCTGAGGCTACCCCCTCCACCCCGATCCTAGACTCACCCACTATAGGAAACATCTTCCCAATGTCCATTCTATCTCAGCCTTTCAATATTCACTAGGCTTCATGAGATCCCCCTCACTCTTCTAAACTCCAGTGAATTAAAGTCCAGAGCTATCAAACGCTCCTCACAGTTAACCCTTTCTCTCCCTGGAACGGTCTATCACTGCTCTTTGCCAATGTGCAGTCTATCCTCCTCAAAGTGTAAAATCCCCATTTTCCTTCTGTGTTGGCCCATAGACGTTATCAATATTCTTACTTTTATCTGTTCAAGATAGAGTCCAACCCTTTTTTCTAGCCATCACCAATTGGTTTTGAGAGGATGTGTGATGAAGCGCTGCTGCCTGTGATGGGACAGCCGTGCTAATTTTAGACAGTGTTAAATATTTCAGCCTAGTGACAAGTGACTAATATACTTCAAAGACAGCTACACTTATTATGCAGAAAAGAGGAATCTGATTTATGGGTCTTTTCAGCTGTGAAACTAATGTACAGGCCAGGTTATTCTTATTCTGTGGAAAGTTTTAGATACCCAAAGAAGTGTAGTTTCTCTCTTAGCTGTTAAGGTTTGAGTATAGTCTCTCCACCCCTGTTCTGCATGAGTGTATAGTTTCTCTATATCTATGTTTTTGCCCCCGTCAGCTTTTGAAAACCTACCAAATATTGGTAGGACTGGAACCAATATCCTAGGGAGAGTGTTTTCTACTGCTGTTCAGGAGGATTTAAACTAATGTGGCAGGGGGATGGGAACAAGTGCAGAGAGACAGAGGGGTGTAAAATGAGGGTAGAAGCAAAAAGTAGTAAGGTGAAAAGTAAAAGTGGCAGGCAGACAAATCCAGGGCAAAAAGCAAAAAGAGCCACTTTTCAACATAATTGTATAAGGGCTAAGAGTGTTGTAAAAACAAGCCTGAAGGCTTTGTGTGTCAATGCGAGGAGCATTCGTAACAAGGTGGATGAATTGAATGTGCAGATAGTTATTAATGATTATGATATAGTTGGGATCACAGAGAAATGGCTCCAGGGTGGCCAAGGATGGGAGCTCAACATCCAGGGATATTCAATATTCAGGAGGGATAGACAGGAAAGAAAAGGAGGTGGGGTGGCATTGCTGGTTAGAGAGGAGGTTAACGCAATAGAAAGGAAGGACATTAGCCTGGAGGATGTGGAATCGATATGGGTAGAGCTGCATAACACTAAGGGGCAGAAAATGCTGGTGGGAGTTGTATACAGGCCACCTAACAGTAGTAGTGAAGTTGGGGATGGCATTAAACAGGAAATTAGAAATGCGTGCAAAAAAGGAACAGTAGTTATAATGGGTGACTTCAATCTACATATAGATTGGGTGAACCAAATTGGTAAGGGTGCTGAGGAAGAGGATTTCTTGGAATGTATGTGGGATGGTTTTCTGAACCAACACGTCGAGGAACCAACTAGAGAGCAGGCCATTCTAGATTAGGTATTGAGCAATGAGGAACGGTTAGTTAGCAATCTTGTCGTGCGAGGCCCCTTGGGCAAGAGTGACCATAATACAGTGGAATTCTTCATTAAAATGGAGAGTGACATAGTTAATTCAGAAACAAAGTTTCTGAACTTAAAGAAGGGTAACTTTGAAGGTATGAGATGTGAATTAGCTAAGATAGACTGGCAAATGATACTTAAAAGGTTGAAGGTGGATATGCAATGGCAAGCATTTAAAGATCGCATGGATGAACTACAACAATTGTTCATCCCAGTTTGGCAAAAGAATAAACCAGGGAAGGTAGTGCACCCGTGGCTGACAAGGGAAATTAGGGATAGTATCAAGTCCAAAGAAGAAACATATAAGTTAGCAAAAAAAAGCGGCACACCTGAGGACTGGGAGAAATTCAGAGACCAGCAGAGGAGGACAAAGGGCTTAATTAGGAAAGGGAAAAAAGATTATGAGAGAAAGCTGGCAGGGAACATAAAAACTGACTGTAAAAGCTTTTATAGATACGTGAAAAGAAAAAGATTGGTCAAGACAAATGTAGGTCCTTTACAGTCAGAAACAGGCGAATTGATCATGGGGAACAAGGATATGGCAGACCAATTGAATAACTACTTTGGTTCTGTCTTCACTAAGGAGGACATAAATAATCTTCCAGAAATAGTAAGGGACCAAGGGTCTAGTGAGATGGAGGAACTGATGGAAATACATGTTAGTAGGGAAGTGGTGTTAGGTAAATTGAAGGGATTAAAGGTAGATAAATCCCCAGGGCCAGATGGTCTGCATCCCAGAGTGCTTAAGGAAGTAGCCCAAGAAATAGTGGATGCATTAGTGATAATTTTTCAAAACTCCTTAGATTCTGGATTATGGTAGTTCCTGAGGATTGGAGGGTGGCTAATGTAACCCCACTTTTTAAAAAAGGAGGGAGAGAGAAACCGGGGAATTATAGACCGGTTAGCCTGACATCGGTGGTGAGGAAAATACTAGAGTCGGTTTTCAAAGATGTGATAATAGCACATTTGGAAAGAGGTGAAATCATTGGACGAAGTCAGCAAGGATTTGTGAAAGGAAAATCATGTCTGACAAATCTTATAGAATTTTTTGAAGATGTAACTAGTAGAGTGGATAGGGGAGAGCCAGTGGATGTGGTATATTTAGATTTTCAAAAGGCTTTTGACAAGGTTCCACACAGGAGATTAGTGTGCAAACTTAAAGCACACGGTATTGGGGGTATGGTATTGATGTGGATAGAGAATTGGTTGGCAGACAGGAAGTAAAGAGTGGGCATAAATGGGACCTTTTCAGAATGGCAGGCAGTGACTAGTGGGGTACAGCAAGGCTCAGTGCTGGGACCCCAGTTGTTTACAATATATGTTAATGATTTAGACGAGGGAATTAAATGCAGCATCTCCAAGTTTGCAGATGACACGAAGCTGGGCGGCGGTGTTAACTGTGAGGAGGATGCTAAGAGAATGCAGAGTGACTTGGATAGGTTAGGTGAGTGGGCAAATTCATGGCAGATGCAACTTAATGTAGATAAATGTGAGGTTATCCACATTGGTTGCAAGAACAGGAAAACAGATTATTATCTGAATGGTGGCCAATTAGGAAAAGGGGAGGTGCAACGAGACCTGGGTGTCATTGTACACCAGTCATTGAAGGTGGGCATGCAGGTACAGCAGGCGGTGAAAAAGGCAAATGGTATGTTGGCATTCATAGCAAAAGGATTTGAGTACAGGAGCAGGGAGGTTCTACTGCAGTTGTACAAGGCCTTGGTGAGACCACACCTAGAGTATTGTGTGTAGTTTTGGTCCCCTAATCTGAGGAAAGACATTCTTGCCATAGAAGGAGTACAAAGAAGGTTCACCAGATTGATTCCTGGGATGGCAGGACTTTCATATGAAGAAAGACTGGATCGACTAGGCTTATACTCACTGGAATTTAGAAGATTGAGGGGGGATCTTATTGAAACGTATAAAATTCTAAAGGGATTGGATAGGCTAGATGCAGGAAGATTATTTCCGATGTTGGGGAAGTCCAGAACGAGGGGTCACAGTTTGAGGATAAAGGGGAAGCCTTTTAGGACCGAGATGAGGAAAAACTTCTTCACAAAGAGAGTGGTGAATCTGTGGAATTCTCTGCCACAGGAAGCAGTTGAGGCCGGTTCATTGACTATATTTAAGAGGAAGTTAGATATGGCCCTTGTGGCTAAAGGGATCAGGGAGTATGGGGAGAAAGCAGGTGCAGGGTTCTGAGTTGGATGAACAGCCATGATCATACTGAATGGTGGTGCAGGCTCGAAGGGCCGAATGGCCTACTCCTGCACCTATTTTCTATGTTTCTATGCTTCTATTGAAAGGCCTGGACAGAATGGGCAGGGGAGGATGGTTCCTTCAGTGGGAGAGTCTAGGACCAGAGGACACAGCCTCAGAATACAAGGATGTCCTTTTAGAACAGGGATTAGGAGAAGTTTCTTTAGCCAGAGGGTGGGGGGTCTGTGAAAATCACTGCCACAGAGGGTTATGGAGGTCAAGTCATTGGGTATGTTTAAAGCAGAGGTTGACTGGTTATTCATTTATAAGGGGTCAAAGGTTACAGGGAGATCGAGGGGAATTGGAGCTGAGAGGGAAAATAAATTAGCCATGAGAGAATGGTGGAGCTGACTCAAAGGGCTAAATGGCCTAATTCTGCTCCAATGTCTTAACGTCTTATGGACTTATATGTGAATTGCTGATGAGGCCCTTATTCATTGTCCAACTCAAGGGTGGGAGTCGTTGATGGATCGTTTGCTGAGTTGTGCAGAGAATAGAGCCACTGTCTCATGGCATGGGAGGGCCAGCTTTAATCCTGACCCCCGCCGCTATCTGTTTGAACCCTCTCTCTGTGACTGTGTGGACTTCCCTTGGGTGATCCCGTTTCCTCCACACGTCAGAGATGTGCAGCTCAGTTGGTTAACTGGCCGCTGTAACTTGCTCCCACGTGCGGGGAATAATGAGAATGGAGGGAATGGAGGGAGAATCAGGAGGGGAATAATGAGAATGGAAGGAGCTTAAAAAAATGGGATAATTTGTATTGGTGGTTGGTACAGACTTATTGGGCTGAGGGTTTGTTTCCATACCTTATCTCTCTATATACGTCATGAGCCCAGTGGGCCATGTGGCCAGCCATTGGGTGTCAATCTCCAAGGGTTCTAGAGACCATGAATTTACTAATTGTTGTCTTAACTGGAGTACTGGGCTTTCCGTTTAATCTCACCAAGTTCATTTAGACTGGCGTGGGGTTTCCACATACTGTGATTATCTAAAGTGGACTCCCAATCAGTGCTTCGCATGGGGTCCTTGTGTTCACAGTGATTCATCTCGCAGTGCCATTTAATCGGAGCACCAATATTATGTTGGAATTCCTACGTATAAACTTTTGTTTCTGTCACTACATGGGAGTCTGTCATTTCTCCACACCTGGATTCAATCATTTGCCAGCTGACACTGTGACGCTATGATAATATCACTCTGTTTCTAGCCACCTATAGAAAGAACTGTTAGCTCATTTTGATGCAGCTATATTGAATATAGCAGTAATTTTTCAAGTCTAGGACACCTGTCTCATTGAAATGCAACTCCTGCAGATGCAGCAAATCTGAGACAAAAGCTGAAAACCGCTATAAATGCTCAGCAAATACACAGCAGGTCAGACAGTATCCGTGTTGTTATTTCTGGGTAGTTACCTTTTGCTTTTGCCTTTCTAGGACTTGAGGAACTCAGCAGAGCAGGGAAGAATAAACACTCAACATTTCAGGCCAAGACCCTTCATTAGGATTGGAAAAGAAGGGGGCAAAAGGCAGATTGAGAAGGTGGGGGGGGTGGAGAAGGAGGAGTAGAAGCTGATAGGTGATAAGTGAGACCAAGTGACGTGGAAAGCAAATGGGATGAAGTGAGAAGCTGGGAGGTGATAGGTGGAAGAGGTAAAAAACTGAAGTAAGATAGGAGAGGACAAAGGATCATGGGAGAAAGAGAAGGGCAAGGGGAACCAAAGGGGAGTGATGGGCACGTGAGGGGAAGAGAAGGATGAGAGAAGAACCAGAATGGGGAAAGAAAGAGAGGGATGAAATTACCAAAAGTTATCAGAAGTTAGAGAAATCAGTATTCATGTTATTAGCTTGGAGGGTACTCAGATGGAATATGGGGTGTTGCTACTCCAGCCATGGCCACGGACCAACATATCAGAATGGGAAAGGGAGGTTGAAGTGAAATGGGTGGTCACAGGATGTCCGGCCTTTTCTAGCAGATGGGGCGAAGGTGCTGGACAAAGCAGTCCTTCACTATACGAAGGTACTGGGATTTGGTTTGGGGACTCATAGCCTTCTTGCCCCTGATTGATCCCTACCAGGGGAGTGTAACCTTTCATTGTGCGGGGGGGAGGGTGTCTGATCTGGTTAATTATCGACACACATGAACAATTAGTGGGCGTCAGAGCATGGTCTTTCCTTTCTGAATAAGACCACAGATTCTCTCTCACATTACGTTAATTCAGCAAAAAAACATTTTATAGATCACTGCTAAATCAGTGGTCCTGTGGTGCCGCAGTTAGTTCTGCCTCTTTGCTGTTCCAGACGAACGTTACCTCTGATGTAGCTAAGAGGCAGAGAACCCAAGGAGAGTTGGTGGGAATGAAAGAGCTGCAGAGGGAGACAGAGACACAAGACAGTAATAGGGCCTGATCGGATACACCTGTGGGGAGCAGGGCTCAAAGAAATACCAACATAGACCAATACAGAGGGATACAGGCCATTCTCCCCAACAACCATGTCAATGATGCTAGTCCCAAATTCCTGCATTGGGCTCATATCCCTCCAAGCCCCACCCTAGCCGTGAGGGAATGGTGGAGTTGATCATTACAGAATGTTTCTCTGGTGCTTCCCATTCCCTCTGCTCTCCCCCCACCACCCTTTTCCCAACCATGATTCCCTTCTCCCTTCCCCCTTTCCCAACTATAATGCCCCTCTCCCTTCCCCTTTCAAAACTATGATGCCCCTCTCCCTGCCCCCTTCCCACTCAGTCCATGATAGAGACCCATATCAGAATCAGATTTATCGTCACCCATGTGTCATGAAATTTTTTTTGCATCAGCAGCAGTACAGGAGGTACATAAAATTACCACAGTGCTGTGTAAACAGGTTAAGCACTTTAGCTTCAGACTTGTGCCTCAGACTTTTGCCCAGTACTGTAGGAACAGAGTTATGCCAATTGGCCAATCAAGTCTTTTAATGAGCCAATCAAGTGGCAGCAACTCAATGAGTGAAAGCATGCAGACACGGTCAAGAGGTTCAGTCGTTATTCAGACCAAACATCAGAATGGGGAAGGAATGTGATCTGAGTGGCTTTGACTGTGAATTGATTGTTGGTGCCAGACAGGTTGGTTTGAGTATCTCATGAACTGCTGATCTCCTGGGATTTTCACACACGACAGTCTTCAGAGTTTAGAGAGAACGGTGTGGAAACCAAAAACATCCAGTGAGCAGCAGTTCTGTGGGCAAAAGTGCCTTGTTATGACAGAGGTCGGATGAGAATGGCCAGACTGGTTCAAGCTGATAGGAAGGTGACAGTAACTCATATAGCCACGCATTACATCAGTGTTGTGCAGAAGAGCATCTCTGAATGCACAATATATTGAACCTATTGCAGCAGCAGAAGGCCATTTTATCAGTTACAGGAAGAACCAAATAAATTGGTCATTGAGCGTAGTCGGCCCTCCACAGCAAAACCCCACCCTGACCTCCCGACATCTCTGTTCCTAACTGGAGTGTAGATTCCTTATGCAACCCTATCATCTCAGGCTGCCTGTGTTTGGAAAAGTAGGCTACCAATTTCAAAATGCTCGAAGCTGATTATGAACAGAGGCTCTGAATTTTGCTGGTGACAGTAGACAGGGAACCGGGTGGCAGTGGAGGAATCAGCAAGGAGATCAAGCTCTGAATCCAACAGTCTCACAGCCTTGAGTGACTCTCTTCACAGGATTTGAGCTGGGAGTTTGCACTGAAGACCTTACGACATAGGAGCAAAATTAGGCCATTCAGTCTATCGAGTTTGCTCTGCCATCACAAAATGGCTGATTTATTGTCCCTCTCAACCCCATTCACTTTCCTTCTCCCTGTAACCTTTGACTAATCAAGAACTTGCCAACCTGTACTTTAGATATACTGTACATATTGGGTGTACCCAAGCAAATAAAAAGACTTTGGGGAAAAAAAGAGGAAAAGAAGTAGTGAGGTAGAGTTCATGAGTTCAGTGTCCGTTGACGGCAGAGGGGAAGAAGCTGTTCCTGAATTGTTGACTGTGTGCCTCAGGCTTCTATGCCTCCTCCCCGATGGTAGCAATGAGACAAGGGTCTGTCCTAGGTGGTCCTTAACGATGGATGCCGCCTTTGTGAGGCATGACTCCTTGAAGATGTCCTGGATGCTGGGGAAGGATTGACAGGGAAGTGGGGGGATTAAATGGAATTCTGCTCTGGTGTCTGAACTGAAGTGCTTGTCAGGTATCTGACTGATTTCTGAAGGGAAATTTGCCAAAAAAAAAGTGTGTGAATGGCGGCTGTATCCATCCTGGAATTCTTCACCAGTGATTCATCCACAATCGTCACGGATCTCTCTCAAGGTCATGATGACATCTCTCAGCCAGCTGGTTGGCACAGTGAATGTTTAGTCATTGTGCGTCGGGAAGTGTAAGAGGGAACCAGGCTACCTCACCAACTAAGGGCTGCTGGCAAGCTCTATCTATCAAACCTGCTTGCTCATGTCTGCAGTGATGCTGGTTCTGCAGCTAGGTTGCATTGCCCTCACTGTACAAGTTTTCCTGCACGTATGAACTCCCTTGTGGTGTCTGACCTCAAAGTTCACAACTAGTCTCAACAATTCCTCTCCCCACACAGATGCTGCTTGACCAGCTGAGTTTCTCCAGCAGATTGTGCGTCACACCAGGTTCCAGGATCTGTCTTCTCTCGCGTATACGTGACAGTCAGCTTGGGATTAGTGTAAAATGGGTCCTTGATGGTCAGCACAGACTCGATGGACGAGTTGCCGTGCTGTTTGGCTCTAGGGCTTTGAATTCTCCACTGCCTTGCCGCAGGTTCACCCTAACGCTTTGCAGGTGTCACAGCAGGCACGATGCTCACACCTTCCCGGCGCTCGGGGGTGACACAGCCACGAGGCCATCCCCTCCCAGATCCAAAGGAAGCGGATTCAATCCCAGCCTCCGACCTGTGCATGTCCGCCCTGCGACCACGTCGGTTTCCTCCCACACCCCAAAGATGTACGAGCTGGGGTCGGTAAGCTGTGGGCGTGCCACGTCGGTGCCAGTAGCCTGGCAAACACTTGCAGGCTGCCCCCAGCACATCCTCACTGATTTGATTTGATGCATTAAATGTCCACGCCTCCTGATGCACTGCAGCTTCGTTTTGAGCGAACTCTCACACAATTGCTTAAATGGGTGTTAGGCCCAGTGACATTTAGTCAAAGTCAAATTTAAAGTAAATTTACTATCGTATTCGTTACCATACACTACCTTGAGATTCATTTCTTGTGGGCACTCACAGGAAAATAAAGAAATACGACAGAATTTATGAAAAACTATACATAAACGAAGACTGACAAAGAGCCAATGTGCAAACGAGGACCAAGTGTACAAACAAAAAATAAATAATACTGAGAGCATGAGTTGTAATGTCCTTGAAAGTGAGTCTGTAGTTAGTAGAACCAGTTAGGTTTGAGGTGAGTGAAGTTATCCATGTCGGTTCAGGAGCCTGATGGTTAAAGGATAATAACTGTTCCTGAACCTGGTGGTGTGGGACCCAAGGCTCCTGTAACTCCTTCCTGATGTATTTTTCTACAGTCTATGACTTGAAGAACTCTTTTCACAGTTTAATTCATGTATTGGAATCGAGGTCAGATCATTTTTCTGAATTGGCATGTGGTCAGTGTTCTACTTCGGACTGTTCTCTTTGGACAATATTGAAAAGTAGATTCATTAAGTTATAACACAGGCAGACTTCTGGATAAACTCAGCAGGTCAGGCAGCATCAATGGAGAGGAATAAGCAGACTTCATTTCGATGCAAGAAGTTTCATCGGGACCTGATGAAGGTCCTTGGCTCAAAACGTCAAATCTGTAGATGCTGTCCGACTTGCTGAGTTCTTGGAGGACCTTGTGTGAGTTGTTCAAGATTTTCAGCATTTGCAAAATCTCTTGGGTTTCTCTATTTTGACTGGTTGGAGTAAGTTAGACTAAATTAGTAAATTGGTTTAAAACATGATCTATAGATTATAGATATGCTTACAAACAATTAATGGTAACAAAATTAAACAATTGGGATGGATATTAGTTGTGCTGTATTCCAAGGAGCCAAGCCTTCGCCTGTTCACCCCCATTACAGCAATTATAGCACAACAAACACTGTCTGTTCACCCCCACTGTTACACTACAAAACAATAAACCCTTTCCAAGTCAATCCCATTGTTAAACCACAATACAACAAACCCTTTCCTGTTCACTCCCACTGTTACACCACAATGAGGTTGCCGCCCTTCTCATTTCCTTGCACTGTCTGATCGCAGTGCAGTCACTCAAATCCATCAAGTTCTGCTTTTCATGGAGGACAGCTGTGCATGCCTTTATTTAACGTGGGGAGATCAATGCATAGGTGGTCCTTGCCAGGTTGGTGTCAGGGTCCAGTGACGTGAAATACAAGATGACTGGGGACCCTTCACCGCTCAACCTTCCATCCCCTTCACTGCCATTGCGATGTGTCATCATCTCCCACCAACTCCACTATTGAGGTCTTGGTTGGACCGCTCTTTGTCTCGAACCTCCCCCTTGACCTTACTCCCATGGGTTACCCCATCAGGAGCCAAGCACCAAACAGTTAAACTCCAGACAGCATTGCTCTGGGAATCTTGGGCCCCCACAAGCCTCTCCAACACAACAAAGTGACAATCCTCAGTGAATATCATGCCACAGTGGATTGCCCCATTCCTATTCACTCCCTCTGCGATTATCACTGACATAAGTGTGTTGTTTTGTGGCAACAGCTCATTGCAAGACATTAAAAAATTGTTATAAGTTACAAAAATAAGTATTATAAAAGCAACAAAGTGTGTTAGTATTCGTGGGTTCATGGGCTGTTCAGAAATCTGATGGCAAAGAGGAAGAAGCTGTTCTTAAAATGTTGCAAGTAGATCTTCAGGCTCCTCTACATCCTTTGCCAAAGATGAGTATAAGGTTGATGTGACAACACTTAACCAGCTGCTCTATCTTGCTTCTGTACACCTCCTTCCAGTCATCTGAGATTCTGCCAACAACAGTGCCGTCATTGGAGAATTTATAGATGGTGTTTGAGCCCTGCCCAGCCACACAGTCACAAGTGTAGGGAGAGCAGAGCAGTGGGCTAAGCACGTATCTTGAGCTGTGTTAATAGTCAGCAAGGAGCCAAACCATTTTATAGTCAATTGCCTCTTTTTTTTCAATTAACCCTACCCCATCCTTACAGATTCCTGAGTGTCACAGAAACTACCAGCAGACAGAAGTTTTCCCTCTCACGCTAACTACAAAGCACTCTGCTGGGTGTTATCCACCCACTTTGAGTGAGGTTGGGTTTCTCGCCCAGTGCTGGCTTCAACTCTCTGGGACTGAGCAAGTCGTTAGGAACGATATTGTTGAACGGTGTCGATGGACAGATCAGTTAGCAACCAGACTGAGTGCTCTTTGTGTAATGTATCCAGACTCCTATCTCAATGATTAGACGGTCTACGCCATCAGCATTTGGCAGGTTGCTATTTTTATCTTCAGTTTTGCCGAAGCCTTGATCCATCTTTAATCCTGATTACAGTGCAGTGTGTCTTTGCAAAGTGTACTTGTGTTTATCGAGATTGATTATTCCTTTCATAAATAAAACCCGCTGGGAGATTAATCTTGCCTGATACTAAAATCACTCATCGTCAGGACATTGATGACGCATTGAATATATCTATTATTTTCTCCAGATTTGGGAAATTCAGTGCTCGGTGTTACACGTTGCAATGTTTGAAATGACCCAATGGTGTCCAGAAATAGAACATAGAACACAACAGTACAGTGCAGGTCCTTTGGCCAATTGCATTATGCTGACCTTTTGACCTACTCTAAGATCAAACAATCCCTTCTCTCCCACATAGCCCTCCATCTTTCTATCATCCATGTTTCTATTGAAGAACTTCTTAATGCCCCTAAACTCTCCTCCAATCACCTTAAAATTATGGCCCCAAGTACTAACCATTTCTGCTCTGACAGCAAGTCACTGGACATCCACTCTATCTATGCCTCTTAACTTACACATCTCTATCAAGTCACCTTTCATCCTCCTTCGCTCCAAAGAGAAAAGACCTAGTTCGATCAACCTGTCCTCCTAGGACATGTTCTGTAATTCAGGTTGCATCCTGGTAAATCTTTTCTGCACCCTCTCTAAATCTTCCACACCCTTCCGACGTGGCGACCAGAACTGAACCCAAGTGTCATCTAACCAGGGTTTTTAGAGCTGCAACATTATCTCATGGCTCTTGAACTCAATCCCCCAAAGGCCAATAAACCGTACACTTTCTTAATCACCCTATCAACTTGCACAGCAACTCCAAGATCCCTCTGTTTCTCCACACGGTTAAGAATTTTGCCTTTAACCCTGTAATCTGCCTTCAGATTTGACCTTTCAAAGTGATTCACTTCACTTTTCTTTGGATTGAACTGCATCTGCCACTTCCTGGCCCAGCTTGCATCTCGTCAATGTGGTGTTGTATGCCTTTTATGCTACCCACAGCACCGCCAGCCTTTGGGTCACAGGCAGACTCACAAACTCACTCCACTTCCTCATCTGTTCATTTATAAAAATTCACAAAGAGCAGGGGTTCCAGAACAGATTCCAGAACTGACCTCCAAGCAGAATACAGAATGCTCTAAGCACTCCTACCCTCTGCCTTCTGTGGGCAAGGCAGTTCTGAATCCAGAAGTCGAATGTGTAGATCCAGGGTCTGAACGGAGAATCAACGGGTTTACAAGGACAAGGTGAACACAAGAAGAGGAAGAAGAGGAAGGATGAGCTGACATTCAGTCAGAAGGAAGTCAGGAGACTTTTCGTCCATTGAGTGTGGAACTCAGTGAGTGAAATGGGCACTGATGTATTCATAAAATTGGTATTAAATTTTTTAGAACAGAACACGTGCTGTAGTGTGAAATGAAAAGGGTTAGACAAGACTTGTGTGAAGTGTTGACCAGTTTGATCAAATGGCCAGTTAAGGTGATGTGAAGTCGGTCCTTGGTCGACGCGTCATGCACGGTCTGAGTGCTACAACCTCTCCCCACCCACAAACCTGCTTCATCTCTGACTCTGTACCTCTCTTCAAAACGTTGCTTGCTATCTTAGAGTCCTAGAGCATTACAGCACAGATACGGGCACTTCGACCCATCTAGTCCATGCCAACCAGGATGTCCACCCAACTAGTCCCAATTTCCTGCGTTCAGCCCATATCCCTCCAAAGTCTACCCTCAATGTCCTTACCCAAATGCTTCCCAGGATGGTGCTGGTGACATACAGTGACATTCTGCGAGCAGCTCAGAAAAGCACTAGATTTACCTCTGGACTATCATCAAAGCAATCCATAACCTGTCATTTCAGAATAAAATGTGTACTTTTTGATTGCAATTTTACAAATCTTGTGAGGGATTCAACAAACGTGACTTTCAGAAATGCAAGTACAGCCCCTTGAAGACGAAGGTCAGCCATCACTAGGCCAGACTTCAAGCCAGATTACAGTGACCAGGCCCAAGAGTGGAAAACAAATTGGTGCTCCGACCCATCACTCCACAAAAGTGAGAAGATATCTGCCCCCAAGGATTGATTCTTACTGGTTTAGGACCCTGTGTAATCCCCACAGCCTGCTTAACAGGGTGCCTATTGAAAATGCTGCGTCAACCTTTAATCTTGGGAGTGCTGGCCAAGTGACTGGCCTTCATCAAACCGTCACCCCTGTCGCGTGCAAAGTCAACTGAGCAGGAAGACTGGAACTTATAGCAGGAACTGCCTGGTGTTACCAAGAAATAGCTCCAGAAAGTTTTGAGAGGTGACTTGGAAAAGGCTTATAAGATGATAAAAGGCATGCTGTAGATCGAGTGGACAGTCAGAGTCTTTCACAGGGTGAAAATTGCTCATACAAGGGTTCTGTGAGGATATAATAGGGGGGGGCTGTCAAAATTAAGCTTTTTACGCAGAGATTGGGGTGAGTGGAATACCCTACCAGGGCTGGTGGTAGAAGCAGATATATTAGGGATATTTAAGATGCCCTTAGATGGGCACACAGATGATGGAGAAATGGAGGGTTATATCGGAGGGAAGGGTTAGGTTGATTTTAGGATAGATTAAAAGGTCGGTACAACATTGTGGGCCGAAGGGCCTGTACTGTTCTATGTTCTAAAAGGTCATTGAGGGGCTGATGGAAATATGCAAATTAAATTGCAGTCTCCAAATTTGATTGGTAGGGGAGTTACACAGCCATCTCCTCATTGGCTGGAAGAGCAGTGTTGTTAAACTCGGCCTTTCCCCGGTCATTAATACCCTTGTTTTCTCACACGCCCTTCACACAGGATCCTGGAGAAGCGTCAGAATGTCGGCGAGACCATTGAGCTGACGGAGGAAGGCCGCGCGGTCGGGGTGGCCGAGAAGCAGAAGCCCCTCTGGGATTGCACCTGCTTCGGCCTGCCCAAGCGCTACGTCATCGCCATCATGAGCGGCCTGGGGTTCTGCATCTCGTTCGGGATTCGCTGCAACCTGGGGGTGGCCATCGTCAGCATGGTCAACAACAAAACGGTCTACAGGGACGGGAAGCTGGTCATGGAGGTGAGGAGAATACCGACACCCCCCACAGGCCTTCAGGCTGATCGACACCTCAACGCCTCCACCCTTTAACGCACCCCACCAACACTCCTCTCCAAAGCCCCTCAGCACCCTTCATCGCTCCTAAGCACGGCCACTTTACACTAACACTCCATGCCTCATATCTATACCGACAGTCACTGTCCTGCTGTGCTTCCACATGTCCTGCTGCTACCTAGAAGAATTTCTCTTGCCAAGAGTCACTTCGTCACTTTATCATTTCCTGTCAGAGTCACCTTATGTACTGTACAGATACTCCTGCACCTCACATCACTATAATCAATTTATGTATATAAACCAATCTTGTGTATATATAAATGGCCATACTCAAAGCTTCTTGCCCATTGTGTTTTATAAAACTGCTTTTATATTTATATTTGTTGTAGGTTTTATACTTATGGTGTCTTTTTATGCTGTGGTGGATCCAGAGTAGTAATCATT
This sequence comes from Hypanus sabinus, assembly GCF_030144855.1. Taxonomy (NCBI): domain Eukaryota; kingdom Metazoa; phylum Chordata; class Chondrichthyes; order Myliobatiformes; family Dasyatidae; genus Hypanus; species Hypanus sabinus. The sequence continues at coordinate 25,673,386 of NC_082734.1, forward strand.
TTGTTCCCCTAAACAGCCTTGAATTTAAATCTTGATTCACATTCTGACAAGGAGTCACCCCTGCCTCTCTCCTTCCACCCTCCAAAAGTCAAAGTGAGAGGGGAAAAGTTTAAAGGGGACCTGTAATCTCTGCAGACCGTGGTGCATGAAAATCCCAGGAGATCAGCAGTTTCTGAGATACTCAGACCACCCCATCTGGCACCAACAGTCAAAGCCACTGAGATCACATTTTTCCCCATTCTGATGTTTGGACTGAACAACAACTGAACCCCTTGACCATGTCTGCATGTTTTTATACATGGGTCGCTGCCACATGATTAGCTGATGCGATATTTGCATTAATGAGTAGGTGCATAGGTGTACCTAATAAATTGCCCACTAGGTGAATAAACACAGAACAAGGAGCCCTCAAACCTACTCTCCACCTCCCCCCATTCAATACAACCAGGGTTAATCTGCCCCGGGCCTTCCCTCTTCTCCTGTGCCAGTCCCCCACAACCCTCAATTCCACAATCTTTCAAAAGTGTTTCTGCCCCTTCTTTAAGCACCCCAGGATTGAGCATCCTATATCCTGCGGGTTAGCGAGATCCGGAAGTTTCACTACTCCAAATGAACGGGAGATTACCTCATTCAGAGACAAAATGCTGAGACAGATTGACAGGGCGAATGTCAAGACAGTGGTTCCTGAAGGACTGGGGTATTACCTTGAGCAATAGGAAAGATATTTTGAACTGTGACGAGAAGAAAGTGCAGGTAGTGGGAAATCCCTGCACAGTCCCTTGGTCAGTCCAAATCTTTCCATCACAGCCCCACTGGTCAAAGGTCAGTGTGTAAACCTGCCTAACTAACCAGTCCCTCTTATCGATACCGATGATCACATCAAGAGGTCCTACACAAAATGCTGGAGGAACTCAGCAGATCATGCAGTATCTGTGGGAAAGATGTACAATCCACATTTCCCATAATGTTTCTTGAAATGTCGACTCTACTCTTTTCCATAGACGTTGGCTGGCCTGCTGAGTTCCTCCAGCACTGTGTGCGTTCTGCCAGGATTTCCAGCATCTGCAGATCTTCTCTCATTTATGATCAGGATGTCACAAATGGTTCTGAAGAAGTCCAATTTACAGTGCAAAAGTCTTAGATAGCTTAGCTTTTTTATATGTTTTCTGACGGTACGGCCTCCACAGAGCCCTGATCTCATACCTTCTGGGATTACCTGGAGAGACTGAAGCAAGCGAGACAGCCAGTGTTCGCAGAAAGACCATGGCAAGTTCTCCAAGATGCTTGGAATTAATCTACCAGCCAATTTTCTTATAAAACTGCACGACAGTGTACCAAAGGGAACTGATGCAGTTTCAAAGGCAAAAAGTGGTCACGCCAAATGTTGATTTGGTTTCATTTTTTACTGTTTACTGCTTTTTATAGTATTATTTTTGAAAGTTAGAAACTTTTCAATCAATAATTTTTGAAAGCATCTCTGCTTTACAGAATTTTTTTTACAGGTGCCTAAGACTTTTGCACAGTGGTGTAATTAATGTTGGTTTTGATGGAGCAATGGAATGAGGGCCAGGACACCAAGAATTAAATTGTAAAATTGGATAGGTATATGGACAGGAAAGGAATGGAGGGTTATGGGCTGAGTGCAGGTCGGTGGGACTAGGTGAGTGTAAGCGTCGGCACGGGCTAGAAGGGCCGAGATGGCCTGTTTCCGTGCTGTAATTGTTATATCGTTATAAGAGGCCTTTCAGGTAGGGTTCTGGATCATCTGAGAGAGCAGATAAGGTCGGGGTGAACATCATACCCACTAACACAGCTTTAGTCCCTCAGTCCTGCACTGGAATGTCACGTTTCGGTATCGGTAAGCAGGCCACAAACTCACAGCTTCTGCCACGGTGTAGGGTAGCCGAGACACATCTGTCACATTGAGCAAAGGGGAAGGGTGCTGAATCTCTCTACCTTTTCTCTGCAGGAAGCCACATTTAACTGGGACCCGGAGACAGTGGGAATGATTCATGGATCCTTCTTCTGGGGGTACATTGTTACGCAGATCCCAGGCGGCTACATTGCACAGAAATTTGCTGCCAACAGGTAAGGGGTTTCCCCAGGGCACCCCAGCTTCTTGTCCTCAGGTGAGTAAGGGCGATTCCAACAACAACCCGTGAATAGTTGATAGAGGAGTAGGTCATCAGACTGTGCAACATTCAACAATTTCCAAATTGCCTTGCATCCAGTTCAAGGTAAGATTCCCCAAGCCACTTCACAGCAGTCACAGTGGTCTGTACTAATGGAGTCGTATGGAGCAGTATTATCCCTTCAGATAATCCAGATTTATATTATTAATGGTGTAACTGTCCAGTGTACAGTTTGTAATGCACCCATGCTTGTTGACAATGCAAAGCTAGATTGAAATTAATTGTGAAGAGAATGCAAATGATCTGGAAAGAGTAAGTGACTGGTTACGGACAGAGTGCTTGTTCATCGCAGAGAACAGCATTTTAAACAGTGAGTGTTTACGCACTAGTGCTTGGGCAGTGCTGGTAAATGTAGCGCGGGAAGGTAACCCCGCAGTTAGCTCAGAAAGTTCACAACCGCGAGGAGATCAAAGTGCAAAAGAACAAGTCTTGGGGTATCTGTGCGGTGAAGCAGCTGCTGAAACTCAGTGTTCAGTTGAAGGGTAGCTGGACAAGAGGAGCACTTGTCCACGATGTGCTGGCAGTTGCAACCTCCATTCTGCTGATCAGCCCTACCAAGATTTCTTCGCGAAAGACTTCGGGCGAGTGAGTCCAGAGTCGTTGGCTCCAGAAGGGGAAGAGGAAAAGAAAACGAAAGTTGCTTGTCCGAAGTGGCAGCCAGTAAGCCAGATGTTTGTAAAGCAGGCAGTGAAGTGGAGGCAGACACTGGCTCTCTTTGACTTTATCTGGTGCTCCCAGTGCAGTCTCCTCTACATCGGTGAGACCTGATAAAGACCGGGGACAGCTTCATGAAGCACGTTCGCTCTGCCCACCAACAGAGGCAGGATCTCTCAGGGTCGCCCATTTCTATTTGACTTCCTGTTCCCATTCTAACTCACTCAAGATGGAGGAGCAACACTTCATATTCCATTTGGGTAGCCTTCAACCTGATGGCAGGAGCATCAATTTCTCTACCTTCTGGAAATTTTTTCCCTGTCCCTTTCTCTCTTTTTCCATTCCCCATTCTGGTCTCTTTCTACTCTTTTTCTCCTCCTCATCTGCCTATCACCTCCCTCTGGTTCCTCCTCTTCTTCCCTTTCTTCCATGATCCACCCTCCACTCCTATCAGAGTCCTCCTTCTTCACCTCTTTACCTCTTCCACCTATCACCTCCCAGCTTCTTACTTCATAACCCTTCCCCCAGCTGCTCACCTCCCCCCCCCCCCCCCACCTTCCTCACCTGGTCTCTCCCTTCGCTTGCCAGCTTGTACCCATTCCCCTCCCTAAACCTCCTGATTCTGGCTCTCCTCTTCCTTTCTAGTACTGACGAGAGACTCAGACCAAGGCATTGATTGTTCATCACCCTCCGTAGACGCTGCCTGAGTTTTTTGAGGAAGTTACCAGGTAAACTGATGAAGGCAAGGCAGTGGATGTTGTCTACGTGGAACTTTGACAAGGTCCCGAGTAGGAAGTTGGTCAAGAAGGTTCAGTAGCTTGGCATCCAAGCTGAGGTAGTAAAGTGAATTGGGCATTGGCTTTGTAGAAGAATCCAGGTGGTAGGCCTCTCTGACTGGAGGCCTGTGACTAGCTGGGTGACGCAGGGTCTGTTTAGTTTGTCATCTATATCAAAAATCTGGATGATATTGTGATAAACTGGATCAGCAAGTGTGCAGATGACACCAAGAATGGGGATGTAGTGGACAGCAAGCAAGGCTATCAAGGCTTGCAACACGATCTGGACCAGCTGGAAAAAATGGGCTGAAAAATGGCAGATGGAATTTTTTTTCACATTTCCCCCTCCCCCCACTACTTTCAAATCTCTTACTATCTTTCCTTTCGGTTAGTCCTGGCGAAGGGTCTCGGCCCGAAACTTCGACAGCGCTTCTCCCTATAGATGCTGCCTGGCCTGCTGTGTTCCACCAGCATTTTGTGTGTGTTGTTAGATGGAATTTAATGCAGACAAGTGAGAGGGGTTGCATTTCGTAGAACCAACCAGGGTAGGTCTTATACGGTGAGCAGTAGGGCACTGAGGAGTGCGGTAGAACGGAGGGATCAGGGAATACAGATCCATAATTCCTTGAGAGTGGTGTCACAGGTCATAAAGAAAGCTTCTGGTACATTGGCCTTAAAGTACAGGAGTTGGGATGTTACGTTGAAATTGTTTCAGATGTTGGTGAGGCCTAATTTGGAGTATTGTGTGCTGTTTTGGTCACCTACCTACAGGACAGATGTAAGTAAGATTGAAAGAGTGCAGAGATCATTTACAACGATGTTTCCAGTATGAGGACCTGAGTTATAGGAAGAGAATGAATATATTAGGAATTTCTTCCCTGGACTTAGAAGATTGAGAGGAAATTTGATGGAGGTATATAAAATTGCGAAGGGTTTGGATAGGGTAAGTGCTTTGTTCACTGAGGCTGGGTGAGACTAGAGATCATGGTGTTAAGGTTGAAAGTTGAAGTATTTAAGGGGAACATGATGGGGAATGTCTTCACTCAGAGTATGTGGAATGAGCTGCCAGCACCAGTGATGGATGTGGGCTTGACTTCAACATTAATCTGCCTAGCCCCATTGACCGGCACCTGGACCATAGCTCTCCATACCTCTCAGATTAATGGTTTGTCACATACTAGATGGGCTGAGTGGCCTGTTTCTGGTCTGTGGTGTTCTATGTCTCTATGACTTGCTACATTCCTCCAGCATTTTGTGCGTAGGTTGCTCTGTTTAGTTTTTGCATTTTAAATTTTTTTCTAAAATATTTATACTCCAGCTCCCTGTCGACGGTTGTCATGGAAATCTGAGTGATGATTCCAAGCTTGCTCTGTACTCCTGGGTTTGATAGATTCTGGAAGGGTGTGGTGTAGGTACAGGAAGACCTAAAGCCACAGCTGGATTTGATAACAAAGATGAGAGTTGTCATGTTCAGCTCCAGTATAAGCCAGTCCAGATGGGTGATGTTAAGGTGATGGAGTATGGGATGGAAAGAATAGAAACAGAGCTCATAACAATGAAAAGATCATTCCAAATGGAATGTGATGAGCCAGCTCTGCTTGATTAGTGAAGCCAATTGGGAGAAGGTGGTTGAAAGGGATAATAAATCAAACATGATAATGGTGGAGAAGACTCGATGGGTCAAATGGTCTATTTCTGCTCCTGCGTCTTACAATCTTATGGTCTAGCTCTAATCACACCATGCCTTTGTGCCTGCCTAGCTCTACAATCTCCTTCAACCATACAACCCTCCCAAATCCCTCCCAATTCTGGCCTTGTGATCATCGCCATCTTTCAAATCTTCAGGTCCACTGTAAATAAACTTATCCCCTTCCTCCATATACTTTCCTGCAATCACCTTAAAATTATGTACCCTCTTATTAGTGATTTCCACCTTGGGGAAAAGTCCCTGGCTGTCCACTTAATCTAAGTCTTGTATGCCTCTATCGAGTAACCTCTCATCCTTCTTCGTTCCAAAGAGAAAAGCTTCCTCAGACTATCGTCATAAGCCATGCTCTCTAATCCAGGCAGCATACTGACAAATCTCCTCTGTGCCCTCTCTAATGCTTCCACATCCTTCCTATAATTCAGTTCAAAAGTTCAAAGTAAATTTATTATCAAAGTACATATATGTCACCATAGGCAACCCTGAGATTTGTTTTCTTGCGGGCATACACAGTAAATCCAAAACACAAAACAGAATCAGTGAAAGGCCAACAGAACAGACAACCAACCAAGTGAAAAAGACAACAAATACAAATGAATATAATAATAATATTATTCAAGATGAACGTGGAAGGTAAGCGCTAACTGCTTGCTTTTTGATCTCTGGTGGGATCACTCTGCTATGGACAGGGGAGAGTGATTTTTGATCGGTAATGGGATTGCTCTGCTATGGAGAGAGTGGATTCCGTTTTGATCGCTGGTGGGATCACTCTGCTGCAGAGGAGGGGAGACTCCCTTTTGATCGCTGGTGGGATCACTCTGCTGCAGAGGAGGGGAGACTCCCTTTTGATCGCTGGTGGGATCACTCTGCTGCAGAGGAGGGGAGACTCCCTTTTGATCGCTGGTGGGATCACTCTGCTACAGAGGAGGGGAGACTCCCTTTTGATCGCTGGTGGGATTACTCTGCTGCAGAGGAGGGGAGACTCCCTTTTGATCGCTGGTGGGATCACTCTGCTGCAGAGGAGGGGAGACTCCCTTTTGATCGCTGGTGGGATCACTCTGCTGCAGAGGAGGGGAGACTCCCTTTTGATCATCGGTAGGATCACTCTGCTACAGAAGGGGGAGAGTGCCTTTTGATCGATGGTGGGTTCACTCTGTGGAGAGGGAAAGGCCTGCATCTGGGCCCGGAAAATGTTTCCTAGGCTTCCTGCGTTTTGAATATGGACTTGGACTGTGGACTTTTAATTTTTTTCATATTCTGTGTTTTTTCGCCTGATCTTTCTAATTTTTTGTGTGTGGAGTGAGGGGGAGTTGGGGGTCAACATACTTTGTTCCATTTTTTGATTTTTTTTGTGCAGGGAGGAGGGATTTGGGGGTTAATGATCATGTTGCTGTTCTTTTCTTCCTTGGTTTCGTGGCTATCTGGAGAAGAATTTCAGAGCTATCTACTTTGATAATAAATGAACCTTTGAACCTTTATTTTGAATCTTTGAATAATTGTCATAATAAATAAATAAGCAATAAATATTGAGTACGAGAAATGAAAAGTCCTGTGCTGTCTCTCCCTACAACTCTGCCAGACTCTTGGACTAAGCTGCTAAAGAAGCATTCAAATTTATGTTCAAAATTCAAAGTTCGAAGTTCAAAGTAAATTTATTATCAAAATAAATATGTGTACTAACCAAGGGAAAAGTTTCTGGCCATCCATTTTAATCTATGCCTCATCTTCTTGTAAACCTCTGTCATATAACATCTAATCCTCCTCCACTCCAAAGAGAAAACCCATAAGACATAGAAGCTAGAATGTGACCATTCGGCCCATTGGGTCTGCTCTGCCATTCCAACATGGTTGGTTTATTATCCCTCTAAACCCCATTTTCATGCCTTCTTCTCGTAACCTTTGATGCCCCGACTTGCTCAATCTATCCTAAGATAGATTGGGAGCTAGGACTTTACTCTTTGGAGAGAAGGAGGATGAGAGGAGACATGATAGAGGTGTACAAGATACTAAGAGGAGTAGACAGAGTGGACAGCCAGCGCCTCTTCCCCGGGGCACCACAGCTCAGTACATGGCTTTAAGGTAAGGAGAGGAAGGTTTTTTACTCAGAGAGTGGTTGGTGCGTGGAATGCACTGCCTGAGTCAGTGGTGGAGGCAGATACATTAGTGAAGTTTAAGAGACTACTAGACAGGTATATGGAGGAATTTAAGGTGGGGGGTATATGGGAGGCAGGGTTTGAGGGTCGGCACACCATTGTGGGCCGAAGGGCCTGTAATGTACTGTACTATTCTATGTTCTATGTTCTATCCTCGTAAGACATGCTCTCTAGTCCGGGCAGCATCTCGGTAAATCTCCTTTGAACCCTCTCTAAAATGACGTGAGCGGTGTTGACGGTCAGTAAGGTCTCGGAGGGCTGGAGGAGCTGCTCCCATGATGAATATCCCTAATCAAGGAAATGTAGGTCCCCTCCCCAGAGACGGAGCTCGCGTCATCAGAGCCAAGGAAAGATAAACGTCACTCTGATCTTCCCTTTCCTTTGCAGAGACAGAATTGCATATTAAACAAGCGATTAAATATTTCATTGAGGTAGGATATCCAGCTGGGAGGCTGACGTTAAAATTATTTAACAGTTCCTGAAACCTCGTGCCTGGCAGTTGGCTCCTTGCCCAGACATGGAGTGCACCAGCTGCCAGACTTTCAGACCATCTGATAATTTATTCTTCTTTCCCAAATCTTTGCTTTCTGCTGTGTGTGTGTGTGTGTGTGTGTGTGCTTTCTGCTCCTCAGAGCTGAGTGTTGGTAAAAGGTTTAGAGTCTTCGCTGTTCAGCTGCATCCACAACTCTCAGAAATGTACTTCCTTCCTCAGCAGGTCAGGCAGCATCTATGAAGGGGAATAAACGTTTCAGGCCCAGACCTTTCATCAAGGGTATCGGCCTGAACTGTCGACTGTTTATTCCTTTCCGTGGACGCTGCCTGACCTGCAGAGTTCCTCAATGTGCATTGCTTAAGATTTCCAGCATCTGCAGAATCTCTTGTGTTTAGTATTTGCTTCCTCGTTGAATACCCCAGAGACCCAGCTTCGCAATACAATGTAGAACACAGAACAAAACAGTACAGCACAGGAACAGGCCCTTTGGCCCACAATGTCTGTGCCAAACACCATGCCCAATTAAACTAAATCACTTCAGCCTGCAAATGACCATATGCCTCATTTCCCCAAGTATTCATCTGCCTACATAAAGTCCTCTTAGTCAAGTCAAGTCACTTATTATTGTTATTTCGACCATAACTGCTGGTACAGCACACAATAAAAATGAGACGTTTTTTTTTAGGACCATGGTGCTACATGAAACAATACAAAAACTACACTGAATTACGTAAAAACAACACAGAAGAAAAACTACACTAGACTACAGACCTAACCAAGACTGCATAAAGTGCACAAAAACAGTGCAGGCATTACGATAAATAATAAACAAGACGATAGGGCAGTAGAGGGCAGTAAGTTGGTGTCAGTCCAGTCTCTGGGTATTAAGGAGTCTGACGGCTTGGGGGAAGAAACTGTTACATAGTCTGGTTGCGAGAGCCCGAATGCTTCGGTAAACCCCACCATCATGTCTGCTTTCAGTTTCAGACTCATTCATTTACTATATCAGAATCAGATTTAATATCACCGGCATATGTCCCGGAGTTTGTTAGCTTTGCAACAGCTATACAATGCGATATATAATATAGGGGGAAAAAACTGTGATTTACCGCAGGTCTATATAGTAGATAGTTAAACCGAATAAGTAGTGCAAAAATAAAAGTGCAAAAGTAGTGAGGTAGTGTTCATGGGTTCAGTGTCCGTTCAGAAGTCAGATGGCAGAGGGGAAGAAGCTGCTCCTGAATCATTGGGTGTGTTGGGAAGCAGCCTACGAGTGTTGTCACCCATTCTGGCACGACATGGTTTGCCCCAAACAACAATAGAATACAACAAGGGACAAAACAACAACAGAAAGACAAACTCCTTTCTTCCCTCCCAACTGCTCACATGCTCAATCCTTCAACCCCAGGTCAGGCCCTCTCCAGCCTCCGATGAAGTTGTGGACTCAACCTTCTCCAGTGGATTCGTCAGGCCTCAACCTCCGGACTTCTGATCGGCCTGCGGGCTTCGATCTCTGGTGTCGGCTCAGGACTCGCCGATACAAATCTGGGTCAGAGAATTCCACCCTCTGCAAGAAGTTCATACAGACCTCAGTTTAAATGGCCATTTCCCTGATGTGGTAATGATGTCCCCTCGTTCAAGATTCTTGCATGGCTGGAAACATCTCCCCATCTACCCTTCCCTGCCCCTCAAGATCTTTTCTGCTCCAATAAGATCATTCCCTGTTCTTCCAAACTCCAAGGAATAAAGAGAAGTAATTTCCTAAGATGTTCATGTTAGGACACTCAGGAATCCTGGGATTTCACAGTTCAAAGTTCAAAGTAAGCTTTTTATCAAAGTTACTGTGCAAAGGTCATATACATACATATATATATATATATATATATATAACCCTAACCCTAAAACTTTTGCACTGTACTGTATTGTCAATGTGGAGCAGAGAGCGAGTTTGTAAATCTGACGGGAGCAAAGGAAGTCGGAAATGGCGAGGTTGGAGTGCCAGAAGAGGGGTATGGGACAAGTGGAATGGGGGATGACATGTGTACAGACACACCCAGCCCTGAGACATCATTTGATTCCAAACAAATGGTTTATTGATCATTACAGAATATCCCTCTGCAAGAAGTTTCCCACCCCCTTCCCCTTTTCCCAACCATGATGTCCTCTCCCTGCCCCCTTCCCACTCTCAAACTGGTTTATCATCACTCACATGTGTCATGACATTTGTTATTTCTGCGACAGCAGTACAGTGCAACACATAAAATTACTACAGTCCTGTGCAAAAGTCTTGGGCACCCTAGTTATATACGTGCTTAAGATTTACACAGTATTGTATGCGTACATCATCATATGTTACCCTGAGATTCATTTTAGCACACTACAGCACAGAACAGGCCCTTCAGCCCTCCATGTTGTGCCGACCCATACAATCCTTAAAAAAAAGTACTAAACCCACACTACCCCATAACCCTCCATTTTTCTTTCATCCATGTGCCTGTCCAAGAGGCTCTTAAATACCCCAAATGTTTTAGCCTCCACCACCATCCCTGGAAGTCATTCCAGGCACTCACAGCCCTCTGTGTAAAAAACTTACCCCTGATGTTTCCCCTAAACTTCCCTCCCTTAATTTTGTACATATGCCCTCTGATGTTTGCTATTGGTGCACTGTGAAACAGGTACTGACTATCCACCCTATCTATGCCTCTCAAAATCTTGCAGACCTCTATCAAGTCCCCTCTCATTCTTCTACGCTCCAAAGAGAAAAGTCCCAGCTCTGCTAACCTTGCTTCATATGACTTGTTCTCCAAACCAGGCAACATCCTGATAAATCTCCTCTGCACCCTCTCCATAGCTTCCACATCCTTCCTATAATGAGGTGACCAGAATTGAACACAATAAATTTTCTTGGAGGCATTCACAGTAGAACAAGAACGACTGAACTGATTAAAACAACCTTTCAAGGACTCGATGACTCATATTCTCAGTGTTACTCCCCATGGAGCCTTTGGCTGTGGCCATTGCATGATTCTAGATCTCATTCACCTCCACTTTCCAACGAGCTGAGACAACGTAAATGAAGAGGCATGTGGAGCAGCTCCAGTCCTGCTTACATTGTGAGCCGGGAGCCGAAGTGTTAACCATCACCCTGGGCGTGTGGTAGAGTCTGTGACGTGTGTGGGTTATTTCTAGAGCAATTAGCAGCATTCCTTCGAATGTCTGCACTGAAACCTAGAGCATGCAAGGAGCCTTGCAAGTGATTCTCCCACCTTTGGGAATTAATTAAAATGTGGAACAGGAGATGTTTCTATTCCTGTGTCTTACACTGGTTCAAGGTGGAAGTGAAGCTACTAGCGACCAGTGAATTTCCAGAGGAAGGCACCCAAAAAAGATGGCTTTAGAATCAGAATCTAGTTTAATATCACCAGCATATGTTGTGAAATTTATTGTTTTGTAGCAGCAGTACAGTACAATACAGAAAAAAACATAAATTACTATTTTAAAAATCTGCAAAATAAATAAGTAGCGAAAATAGAGAGCAAAAAATATTGAGATAATGTTCATGGGTTCATGGACCCATGGTGGCAGAGGGAAAAAAACTGTTCCTAAAACGTTGAGTCATCAGGCTCCTTGGCCTTCCCCCTGATGGTGGGAATGAGAGGAGAGATGGTCTGGGTGAGGTGGGGATGTGGGAGGAAACTGGAGGAACTGCGACGTGAGTCCCTGCAGCACCTAGTGACCCTGCGATCTCCGTCTCGGAGGTGGACGTCCGAACGTCTTTCAAGAGGGCAAGCACTCGCGAGGTGCCAGGACCTGATAGCGTACCTGATAGGGCTCTGAAAACCTGTGCCAACCAACTGGCAGGAGTGTTCAAGGACATCTAGAGTCTCTCACTGCTGCAGCTGGAGATTCGCAACTGCTTCAAAAGGGAGACAATCATACCGGTGCCCAAGAAGAACAAGCTGAGATGTCTCAATGACAACCACCCAGTGGCACTCACATGGTGAAATGCTTTGTCGTGGCTGGAATCAACTCCTGCATAAGCAAGGAACTGGTTGGTCCCAGTACAATTTGCCTATCGCTACAATAAGTTTACAGTCGATGCAACCTCACTGGCTTTCCATTTGGCTTTGGATCACCAGGACAATAGTGATACCTACATCAGGCTACCTTTTGTTGACTACAACTCAGCGTTCAACACAACCATACTCTCAGTTCTAATCAAAAAACTCCAAAACGTGGGCTTCTCTACCTCCTTCTGCAATGGGATCCTTGAATTCCTCATCAGTCTGTGTGGATTGGAGATAACATCTCCTCCTCGCTGACAACCAACACTGGCGCACCTCAAGGAGGAGAGTTTAGCCCACTGCCCTACTCTCTCTGCACCCACGACAGCGTGGCTAATCACAGCTCAAACACCTCGATTGAGTTTTCTGATGACTCATCTACTGTTGGCAGAATTTCAGGAGGTGATGAGGAAGCATACAGGAGCGAGATACATCAGCTGCTCGCGTGGCGTCGCAGCAACATCTTTGCCAAAGACGCCCACAAATTTCTACAGATCTACCGATGGGAGCATTCTGACTGGTTGCCTCACGGTCTGGTACGCACAGGATCAAAAAAAGCTGCAGAGAGTTGTAAACTCAGCCAGCTCCATCATGAGCACTAGCCTCCCCAGCATCCAGGGCACCTGCAAAATGTGATGCCTCATCCATCATTAAGGACCCGCCATCACCCAGGACATGCCCTCTTCTCTTTGCTGCCATCAAGCAGAAGGCACAGGAGCCTCACTCAACACTCTAGGAACAGCTTCTTCCCCTCCACCATCTGAATGGGCAATGAGCCCAGGAGCACTTCCTCAGCATTTTCCCTCTTTTTTCACACTACTTATTTAATTAATTGTATATATATGTATGTATATACTTTTTATTGTAATTTACAGTTTTCATTACTATGTATTGCATTGTACATAGGCCGGTGATATTAAACCTGAATCTGACTCTAACTGCCCCAAGTGGTAGAATTGAAGGGAATAAACTTGGCATTAATGTAGAGGTTGTGGAATGTCCTGCCAGGGATGATGATACATGACAGACATTTAGGAGACTCTTAGGCACATGGAGGGCTATGTGGAGCAAAGGGTTAAATTGAAGGCTAAAGGGTTGGCAAAACATTGTGGGCTGAAGGGCCTGTACTGTTCTAAGTTCTATAATGTAAATAGGCGGTTAATGGTCGTCATGTACTTGATGGGCTGAATGGCCCACTTCAATACTATATGACCGTATCATCGAAAGTTTTCCCTACCCTGTGCTACCAACCACTCCTGGGTAGTGCAGTATTGACTGGATGCATAGAAAGTCTTACTGAAAAATCACCTGCCATATATAGACCAAAGCTCCCATTACACTCTGCCATCAGCACACATAAGGAATACGTTAGATTCTGTGCAAAACTCCCTCTCTGCACAGTATCGTCAAACATTCCTGGCATCATGTTAACCCATATTCCACACTTCCACTATATGGCTGACCATGGTGACCGCGGAGCTCGTTCTATTGGCCCACATTTGGCACTTACCCCTCAAACCCTTCTCTTTCCATCCCCTTATCCAAAAGTCTTTTAAATGTTATCACTGTACCTACCTCAACCACTTCCTCTGGCAGCTCGTTCCGCGTACCCACCAGCCTCTGCATGAAGACGTAGGCCCTCAGGTCCCCTCGCGCCTCAGACCCATGTCTGCTAGTTTCAAGTTCCCAGTCTCGCAAAGTAGACATGCATGTTCACTCTATTTCTACGCTTCATGATGTTATACACTTCTGTAAGGTCACCTCTCAATCTATTTGCACAAGAGCTGCTGCAGGTGCTGAAAACCTAGAGTAACACACTCAAAAGGCAGGAGGAGCTCAGCATCGACCTCACCCCCCACCCCCACACCCACAGGTGATTAAAAAAAACACAGGATTTTATAAAAACCACAAGTCTGAAAAAGTCCAAAGTCCATAAATGCAACAGTTGAATCCATAATTGCAGAACCACCATGCCATCCCACAATATCACCAACATACATCGGAAGGGAGGGACACCACACGAGGAAGAGAGGTCAATCCACCTGCCACAGTGAGCCTCACAGTGATAGGCCGCTCACAGATTCCTCCAGCACCAATCAGAAGGCAGGCAGGACCAACTCCTGTATTGAAAGTTCTAACTGATGAAGCCAGCGTAGCAAATAACTTTTCATCTGCAAAACCACTTTCAGGGAACCATGTACTTGTAGCGCTAGGTCCCTCCATTCCGCAACACTCCTCAGGGCCCAACGCGCAACATTTTGCACTTATCGGAAGTGAACACCGTTTGGCAGTCCTCAGCCCACTTACCCAGCTGATTAAGATCAGAGGATGTGGTTTCAAATCCCTTGTAGAATCTCGAGTGCAGAATTCCACAGCGAAGAACTCAGAGCCGCTCAGTGCAATCACGTTTACTCTGTCGACATCCGAAGGTCATATTTCTCCTTGCTGGCGTTCCTGGTTGTCACCTCCCCCGAGTTCAAGTGAACTTTTCAAAGACCGAGAATCAACTTTATTTGCCGCCTGCATTATGAATTTACTGTGATGTGTTGGTCAGGGTGTGACAAAACATGACATTCAACAATTCTAAAGGATAATGCGGGTGACAGGGTGGAGTTATGTCTCTACCAAAGGAGGTGTAAGGTGTTTCTTCCCTCCGCTGGCCTGCACGTCACCCTTGGGGAAGGTGTAGCACCTGCTTAACCCACCACTACACCCCCTGCCAATCAGGGTCAAGTGAAGTCATAGGAACAGGCAGTAGATGGTCGTATGAGCAGCCGGTGCATATCACAAGTCCTGATTATGCGACCACTGATGCCAGACAGATAATCTCTGAAGAGTATGCTTCAGTAATCTCTGAATCTCTGAAGACCTGCATCGCGTGGTGAAGGCGGCCCAGCAAGTCGTCAGGATGGAGCTCCCAGGACTGGACACCATCTATTCCAGCAGACTCAGGAGGAAAGCAATCAGCATAACCAGAGACACCACACACCCCGGCCACTCCCTGTTTGACCCACTACCATCCAGCAAAAGGTTCAGGACACTAAAAGCCAGAACAAATAGACTGAGGAGCAGCTTCTACCCCAGAGCTGTGGCCTCCATCACACCACTCCCACAGAACAATGACTGAAACTGTGAGCACACACAAGGACTCAAATACTTGCACCAATGGCACTTTGTGCATTACTGTGATAGTCTGGTGCTGCTGTAACTTATTTTCTGCTACTTATCTATTTAATACTGTTTTTCTATTACTGTCTTGTTTTTATCTACCGCTGTGTTTGATTTCCTGAGAGGAAGCCAAACAGAGTTTCATTGTATCTATGTATAATGACAATAAAGATCATTCAATTCAATTCAATTCAGTATTGACAATGGCTGGGGTCATCCATGTTGTAAAGACACTGCCCAGAAGAAGGCAATGGCACACTACTTCTGTAGAAAAATTTGCCAGGAACAGTCATGGTCATGAAAAGACCATGATTGCCCATGTCATACGACAAAGCGCATAACAAACAAATGAAACAATAAAGAATTCTATGAAGATGAAGTTAGAAGAATGGACGTGGAATAAATGTGGATATATTGGACACAGAACAGACAGATTTAGGCTGAGAGTTTAAAGTGCAGGTAAGGAATAAAAGTGGTTAAATGCATCAATATCAATATCTCTTTGCAATGTAAGCAGCTTTATAAAAAGTGGTTTAAAGTGCTTACAGGGCCCAGAAACAGAGGGGTGATGGGAGGGGGTTAACTAGAATGGTCATTCAGATTAACTGCCTGGGAGAAGAAACTTTTAAGATGGCATTAAGTTTTTCTTTTACTGGCCTTATAGTGCTTTCCAGAAGGGAGCTTTTGGAAAAGACATTTTGCAGGATGGGTAGTGTCCACAATGATTTTTCTTGCCTGCTTCTTTGTCCTAGATACACAGAAGTTAATCTAACTGTTGAAGTAACTTCTGCTTTTCTCCCGACAGAGTATTCGGCTGGGCGATTGTGGCTACATCGTCGCTGAACATGTTGATACCTTCCGCAGCAAAAGCCCACTACAGTTGTGTCATTTTGGTCAGGATCCTGCAGGGTCTGGTCGAGGTAAGGACCACGGTGAAGGATACGTCTCTCCCGTCCATGTCTCTGCATCTCACTCCTTTAGTCACCATGCTCGCGATTAGCCTCCAAATGGAGGAGAAAAAACTCCAGAAAGAAAGGCGAGAGAGATTGGGAGCATAATCCTGGATCGTGTTATGAGTTTTATAGATTGGTGCTGAACTCAACAGGCTAGTTGAGTCCCCACATTTGAACTGCACACTGACCTGAGTCGGCCAGTGTTCTCAATGAGTTTTCTCCCACGCTCTCCCCAGAGGGGACAGGATGAAGACGGTCACTTTCCGCAACTGGACAGACTGCTAATGCTCAACACTCCAGCAGAGCTGGCAGCTTGGGTGACTCTGCCATCACTGTCCAGGACCAAACTCAAGGAGAATCTGTGCATGAGATGTCCGCGTGATGTCAGAGATCTTTCACTCAGAGACGTGAAGAAGCTATGACTGAATCCCCACTGCAGGGAAATTCAAAAGTGCAAACACAAGAGATCCTGTAGATTATGAAAATCCAGAGTGACGCACACAAAATGTGGGAGGAACTCAGCAGGTCAGGCAGCATCTGTAGAAGGGAATAAACAGTTGACATTTTGGGTCGAGACCCTTCATCAAGACTGAAAAGGAAGCAGGCAGAAGGCAGAATATGGAAGCGGGGAGAAGGGTGGAGGAGTACCAGATGAAAGGTGATAGGTGAGACCAGATGAGGGATGGGGAGGGGGGAATAAAGAAAGAAGCTGACAGGTGATAAGTGGAAGAAGTAACGGACTGAAGAATAAGAAATCTGATAGGAGAGGAGAGTGGACCATTGGAGAAGGGGAAGGAGGAGGGGCCCCAGATGGACAATTCAGGAAAAGGGAAGGAGTGAGAGGGGAGGCAGAATGGGGAACAGAATGAGACGAGAGGGGGAGAAATTGCAAGAAGGTCAGAGATTATAGATTGAACACAACTGACATGCAGTGATCCAGACTCCATTTTCCTTCCCCCTCTGCCCTGGCTCACTGTGTCCTTGTAATCCACTGTGTCCTTGTTATCTACTCTGCCCATGTTATCCGCTGTGTCCTTGTTATCTGTTGTGTCCTTGTTATCAGCTGTGTCCTTGTCATCTGCTGTGTCCTTCTTGTCTCTGTGTCCCTGATATCTTCTGTGTCCTTGTCATCTGCTGTGTCCTTCTTGTCTCTGTGTCCCTGATATCTTCTGTGTCCTTGTCATCTGCTGTGTCCTTGTTATCTGCTGTGTCCTTGTTATCCGCTGTGTCCGTTATCCGCTGTGTACTTGTTATCTGTTGTGTCCCTGATATCTTCTGTGTCCTTGTCATCTGCTGTGTCCATGTTGTCTCTGTGTCCTTGTCATCTGCTGTGTCCTTGTTATCCCCTACATCCTTGTTGTCCACTGTGTCCTTGTTATCTGCCAATCCCCACACTCAGTATCTGCCGAAAGCCTTGCTTCTCATTCTTTTCTGCAGACATAGTCACTGTCTTGTGTTTCCAAATGTCCTCCTGCTAGCTAGAAGCATTTCTCTTGTCAAGAGTCACTTTGCCACTTTATCTTTTCCTATCAGAGTCATCTTATGTACCTGCTGCACCTCATATCACTTTGCGTACCTACAATCAGTCTATGTAGATAAACTAATGATGTGTGTGTGTACACAACCACACACAGACGGTTGCTTGTCCATTGTGTTTTATAGAATTGCTCATTTATTTATATTAATTGTGTCGTTTTAAATTGTGTTCTTTATGCTTATTGTGTTTCTTCAATGTTGCATCGGATCTGGAGTAACAATCATTTCTTTCTCCTTTACACTCATGCACTGAAGATGACAGTAGCCAATCTTGAGTCCTGAATCTTGAAACAGTGAATTAAATCTTGTTCCTACCAATAACTGGACATGGAGACTGATATTTCCGTGTGGTTACTTGCCTTTAGGGGGTGACATATCCGGCCTGCCACGGGATTTGGAGTAAGTGGGCGCCTCCGCTAGAGCGAAGCCGGCTGGCCACCACCTCGTTCTGCGGTAATTATAGCGTGACGCGTGACGTGTTAATCCTCGTGCCGCAGCCGGTCTGCAGTTTCCAGAGACTGGATAGGTTGGACCCTCCTTGGAGTCCAAGTCTGTCTGTCAGTAAAACATGCTCCACAGGTTCGGAGAAACATGAAGAAAGCAAACCAATCATCGTGCTTCTCGAGGCACTGAACTGGGGAGTGGAGAGGCTAAGATGACTAGTGAGACTACCCTTCGTACTGTAGTCAATGAGAGATGAATTACTGAGGGATATGGAGAGAGTGGGGAGGGGGCCAGGAGGATTAACGAGCTCCATTGAGTGGAAGCTGAGGAAATATTCCTGCTGAGGAAAAGCACATAATCCCAGGACATCGGAGTTAAAAATTGACCCATAAGTTAATTTGTCACATGTACATTGAAATATCAAAATGTCAAATCAACACGCCACACTGCTGGCACTGACATAGCATGCACATGACCTACGGCTTTGGACTGTGGGGGGAGACGGAGAATTCGGAGGAACCCCACTTGCTCATGGGGGAGAATGTACAAACTCCACACAGACAGCAGCAGGATTTGAACCCCAATCACTGCCGCTGTGAAGTGTTATACTAACCGCTTCACTACCGGTGGGAATTGAACTCTGATTGTTGGTGCTGTAATGCTTTACGCTAACCGCTACTCTACTATGCCGCCCAATCAGGAAGCTCAACAGCGATCAGGGAGATTCAACAAAGGAAACCCTTTGTTATCCAAAGGAGTGGTGAGTGGTGAAAGTCACTCAGTAAGGTGTAGCACTGTGAATACCGGGAGGATGGGATGCTGGCCAACCACTTAAGGAACAATGAATCTAAGATTTACGCTGCTAGATTTAGACAAGAATAGGTGGAAGGAAGCCCCACTTATCAAGACAAGTTTATTGTCATCTAACTATATACATGTATACCGTCAAACGAGACAGTGTTTCTCTGGACCAGGGTGTAGTACACATAACACACAATAACTTGTGATAGGAAGGATAAAATGTACAGATGACCTACACATAAATAAGCAAAGGGAAGTTCATGAATTAAATATTGGAGGGTACAGAACAGATTAGCCGGTGATGTTTTGAAAGCGATGCAGCAGGGAGTTCAGAAGCCTAATGGCCTGGGGGAAGAAACTGTTTCCCATCCTGACCGTTCTTGTCTTTTTTTTTGCATCGGAATCTGCTGCCAAATGGTAGAAAGTCAAAGAGGCTGCTGGATGGATGGGTGGGACCCTTGATAATGCTAAGGGCCCTGCTTACGCAGTGTTCCTGATAAATATCCCCGCTGGTTGGTATGGAGACCCCCAATGATCCTCTCAACCGTTCTCACAGTCCTCTGTAGGGATTGTGTCCGATGTTCGGCTGCTCCCAAACTAAGTGGAGATGCAACTTGTCAGGTTGCTTTCGATGGTGCTCCCGTAAAACGCAGCTAAGATGCAGTCACTGAGAACGCCATGGGCAGATGAGACTAAATGCCTTGTTTCTGTCCCACGTACGCAGAGGTATGAGGCAGATGGACATGGAACATTTAAGTGACTCTGTTAGGCAGATAAATATGCAGAGAAGGGAGGGATAAGGTCAATGGGCGGGGAAGATTGGGTTAATTAGGAGTCATTGGTTCGTTTAGTTAGTGAGGTACATCATCATGAGCTAAACGGCCTATCCTGTGTTCTATGGAGTCATAAAGCAATACAGCACAGATACAGGCCCGTCGGCCCAGTCAGTCAATGCCGGCCATGGCATGGTAGCGTAACAGCTGGTGCAATGCTTAACAGCACTAGTGATCAGCGATCGGGGTCCAATTCTCCAATGTCTGTAAAGAGTTTGTACTTTCTCCCCAGGACAATATGGGTTTCCTCCCTGTTCTCCAGTTTCCTCCCACATTCCAAAGACAGACAAGCTAGCGTTCGTGAGCTCTCAGCATGTCGTTGGCTGCAGGCCGTCCCCTGCACATCCCTGGGGCGCTGGTCACCGGCAGAAAGGATGCTTTTCACCGCATGTTTCAATGTACATGTGACAACTAGAACTAATCTTTACTTTTGGTTCCCAACCAGCTTCTCCCAGTTTCCTGCGCTCAGCCCGTATTCCTCTCAGTCCTGCCCCTCCATGTACCTATAAAGGTGCTGCTTAAGTGATACTCGTGTACCTGCCTCAACCACTTCCTCGAGCATTTCATTCCATGTACTCACCACCATCTGTTGCTCTTTGGGTCCCTTCCAAACCATTCCCTTCCCAACCTAAATTTATGCCCCTTAATACTGTCCCTCCCTATCCTAGGGAAAAGACTGTTATTGTCCATCTGATTGATGCCTCTCATAATTTTAAACATTTTTATACGGATTTTAGATCAGAAATTTTAACATTTCTATATTTTGCCCCTTATTCTCCTACTTTCTGAGGAATAAAGACCCAGCCTGGCCTTCCTCTCCCTATAACTCAGACCTTCTCATCCTGGTAACACCCTTGTAAATGGTTTCTGCATTCTTTCTATTTTAACCACATCTTTTCGAGAATAAGTTGACCAAAACCGTACTCAGATCTCTCATCAATCTCACCAATGACTTATACAACTGCAGCATAATTTCCCAACCCCGACATGCCATTCCCTGACTGTGGAAGGCCAGCTGGTGTATTCGTTGTCCCACAAGAATGGAATGCAGATGAACCTTCACTCCGGTGGACCATGCTAAACTCTGCGGTAAAGTCCAACACCAGAACAACACTGAGTGGTTCTAACAGAGACCAAGTTACCATTGCATCTTAAAAGGGAGTGGATTCAAATAGCATAAAGAAATCCCATCCCATTCTTCCCACCTATAACCCTAGGGGTTCTGAGCTGCTGGAAGTCTAGAGAAGAAATCCCACCTCATCCCTCCCATCTATAGCACTGATGCACCATCAATAACTCTCTCTGAGACGTGGTCGAGATATCGGCTTTTATTGACTGGAAGAAAGAACAAGCAGTGGTTGACCACCATACTACATCCTGGAGACTGAGAGGCCGGGCTCAGGCCTCAATTGCCTTTATACTGGGATCCGTGGGAGGAGCCACAGGAGCAGTCAGCAGGGGGGGGGGGCGTGTCCAGACAGGTATATGTAGTTCACCACAAGCACTAGAGACTCTGACAGGCTGGAAATCTAGAGTAACAGACACAAAATGCTGGAGGAACTCAGCAGGTGGGGCAGCATCCGTGGAGAGGAGTAAACGATCAACGCTTTGGCGAGCTGATGAAGAGAATCAGCCCAAAGCGTCGACTGTTTAACCCACCTATAACTGCTGTTCCATTTTTCCTGACTGGAGAGAGAGCCAGACATCCCACAGCCCACACATTACGCCGCAACCATGCTCACGGTGCAGTGAACTTTGCCAAAGACACATAAGCATTATCGAAGTACGTACTGTATATGCCACCCTATTTTGGTACTCCCTTGAGATTAATTTTCTTGCAGGCATTTACAAGAAAATATTGAAATACAATCACGAGGAAATCTGCAGACACTGGAATTTCAAGCAACACACAGCAGGCCAGGCAGCATCTATAGGGAGAAGCCCTGTCGACGTTTCGGGCCGAGACCCTTCGTCAGAACCTGAAACGTCGACAGCGCTTCTCCCTATTGAAATACAATAGAATTTATGAAAGCTAAATGAAGACTGACAAACAGCCAATGTGCAAAAGAAGGCAAATCGTGCAAATGCAAAAAATAAATAAATAATATTGAGAACATGATATGTAGAGTCCTTGAAAGTCAGTCCATAGGTTGTGGAGTCAGTTCAGAGTCAAGGTGAGCAAAGTTATCTCCTCTGGTTCAGGAGCCTGATGGTTGTAGAGTGATAACTGTTCCTAAACCTGGTCGCGTGGGAACCAAGGATTCTATATCTCCTGCCTGATGGTAGAAGTAAGAGAAGAGGATGGCCTGGGTTTGGCGGTCCTTGATGAAGGATGCTACTTTCTTGTGACAACACTCCTTGTAAATGCGCTCGGTGGTTGGAAGGGCTTCAGCAGGGCCCAGCACTGCAAGCTGAATCACCAGCCTCCTTGGCCAGCAGTCCCTATGTGTATCCTGGAACCTCCATGTACTGACGCTCAAACTCCAGGTCACGAATGCAAGGCCAAAAAAATAAAATCACAAGCTGGTCTCTTCGAACAGTCCTGAATGATAGTTGTGAAAGTATCAGCAATGAGGGCTGTTTGACTGACAGGGAGGCTCGGTGCTGGAGATCCTGCACACAAGGGAGTCTGCAGGTGCTGGAAATCTTGAGCAACGCACGCAATATACCTGAGGAGCTCAGCAGGTCCATGGAGGGGAGCAAGCAGTCAGGTTTTTTTTGATCGAGACCCTTCAACGGGAGATCGCACAATCCTTTTCCAGTTTGTGAGCTGGGGCTCGATGGGAAAGGACCCAGCAAAGGGTTCTTCTGCTACCAGACAGGGAAGAGCCGAGTTGGGTGAGGAAGCCCCTCAATTACTGTGACAGTGCACCACCCTTCGAGGCCAAATGAGTGGCAACAGCCCTATTGGTTTTAAGCAATGTGACAAAATACAACTTTACACGTTGATTGTGAATGTAAGAATGAAAAATTACTGCGTTGTTTATTCTTGTAAATAATTTCATATTAAGAATAAAGTTTATTTTGGTTTTAAAAATACCCAGTTTCATTCTCCCCACATTCCCGTCAACTAGCTCCAGATCCCACTTCTCCCTCACACAATGAGGGGCGAGTTTCTGTGGCCAGCAACCCGCAGACTTTTGGAATGTGGGAGGACACAGGGGAAGCCAACGTGGTCACGGAAAACTTCACACAGGCAGCACCGGATGTGGAATTGAACCTCCCTTGTGGATCCCGGATTTCCTCACTAACACGCCACAGTCAGTTCAGATTGGCAACATCTCCTCCACCATCTCCATCAGCACGGGTGCAGCACCAGGATTAGCCCCCTTGCCCCACTGGCTTTACACTTGTGACTGTGAGGCTAAGCTCAGCTCAAGTGCCATAACGAAGTTGGCTGACAACACCGCAGTTGTTGGCCAAATCAGTGGTGGTGATGGGTCACTTAGGAGGGAGATTGTAAATCTGTCTGAGTGGTGCCTCAGCAACAACTTCTCACTCAGTATAAGCAAGACGAAGGAGCTGACTATTGGCTTCAGGAGGAGGAAGCGAGAAGTCCATAATCCCATCCTCATCGGGGGGGTCAGAGGTGGAGAGGATCAGCAACTTCAAATTCCTTGGTGTTATCATTTCAGAGGACCTGTCCTGGGTCCAACACATAAGTGCAATTACAAAGAAAGCACGGGGTGCCTCTTCTTCCTTTGAAGTTTGCAAAGATTTGGCATGACATCTAAAGCCTTGACAAACATCCATAGATTTGTGGTGGAGAGTATATTGACTGGTTTCCTCTGGTACAGAAACACTAATGCCCTTGAATGGAAAACCCTACAAAAAGTAAGGGATATGGCCCAGTTCATCATGGGTGAAGCCCTCCCCACCAATGAGCACATCCACACAAGAGACCTGTCGCAAGACAGCAGCATCCGTCGCCGAGGACCAGTGCCACCCAGGACATGTTCTCGTCTCACTGCTGCCATCAGGAAGAAGGTGCAGGAGCCTCAGGACTCACACCAGTAGGTTCAGGAACAATCATCAGGCTCTTGAACTAATGGGGATAACTTCACTCAACTTCACTCACCCCATCACTGAACCTATGGACTCACTTTCAAGGACTCTTCATCTCACGTTCTCACTATTTATTGTTTATTTATTTATTATTATTAGTTGCTTTTTTCCTCTTGTATTTGCAGTTTGCTGTCTTTGGCACATTGGTTGTTTGTCCGTCCTGTTGGGGAGTCTTTCATTGCTTCTATTGTGTTTCTTACATTTTATTGTGAATGCCCACAAGAAAACGAATCTCAGTGTTGTATATGGTGATATATATGTACTTTAATAATAAATTTATTTTAATGTTTCATCAGCAAATTAGTGCTGACGGTGTTGTAGAGAGATAGTACAGGCCCTTCAGCAAACCGTCCATTAACACTGATCCCACCCTAACCTGGAGGATGGCGGGTGGAGGGGGGAGGCTTGAGGACTAAAGTGTGGCCTGTGGTGAAGTTGGAGGATGGTCCCGGTGTGTGGATGGGAGGGAGGAATGGGGTTTGTTTCGTCGCTCTGCGCTGCCACTGTGACGTTCTAAGTCGGCACCTGAGTGTGCAGCGATGCTGGTGGGCCGCCCCAAGCACATCCCCGGGCGCGTTGCTCGTTAACACAAGTAACACATTTCACTGTCTGTTTCGGTGTACACGCGATAAATAAACTTGAACCTTGTGTTGTATTTCCTTCGTAGGTTCCTACGCTGGAGCAGTTGTGGCCATGCCCCTTGCGGGAGTCCTTGTCCAGTACTCAGGGTGGAGCTCGGTCTTCTATGTCTATGGTACGTGCAAGTGGGGTTCTAAGAGCATGTCAGTATACACTGGGCAGTTCACATCCTCCATCCCTGGCTGCCCTTTGATCATTGGTAGTGGTATTGGTAAGAAGGAGGGGCACCAGAGGGAAGTGAGTTCTGGTACTTTCTCTCCTCTTCCCCCTTCTCTCCTTTTCCACTCCCCATTCTGGCTCTCCTCTTACCCTTCTCTTCTCCCCACCTGCCTATCACCTCCCTCGGGTGCCCCTGCTCCTTCCCTTTCCGCCATGGTGCAGTCTCCTCTCCAATCAGATTCCTTCTTCTTCAGCCCTTTACTTCTTCTGCCAATCAGCTCCATGCTTCTCACTTCATTCCCCCCCCCCCCCACCTCGCCCACCTACTTACTTTCCCCTCACCTGGCTTCACCTCTCACCTTCCAGCTTGTACTCATTCCCCTTCACTCCACCCCCTCCACACACACCCTTTCTTATTCTGGTTTCTGCCCCCCTCCTTTTCCAGTCCTGATGAAGGGTCTTGGCCCAAAACGTTGAGTCATTGCAGACATTCCACCCTGCAAAAACTCATTTCAGGGAAGTAATGCCATCAATTTGCGGGAGACTCCCGGGGGAGTTGGGATATCTGCAATAGAACAGCTCCTTGGCAGCTAGCCAGCTAGTTTAAATAACGTTAGCTATGCTAATGAACAAATGAAGCCTGTTAAACTCACCTCTCCCTCTCCCACTCCCACTCACACTCCCCCGCTCTCGCTCTCCCAAAAACTGATTTCCACAATATTGTATATCATTTGTGGGTGTCAGGGAGCCGCTATCAATTTGTGGAAGACTCCCGGAACTTCAAGGAGAGGTGGAATGTCTGTCATTGTTCCTCTCCATTGACGGTGCCTGGCCTGCACTTTGTGAGTTCCACTCTGGACTTCCAGCAACTGCAGAACCTCTCATGTTTATAGATTGAGTAGCCAGCCAAAGGCTTTTTCCCAAAGCGGAAATGGCTAACACAAGGGGGCATAATTTTAAGGTGATTGGAGGAAAGTATGATATAAATGGTAAGACTCTTGGCAGTTTGGAGGATCTGAGAGATCTTGGGGTCTGGGTTGATAGGACACTCAAAGCTGCTGCGTAGGTTGACAGTGTTGGTGTAGTATGGTGTGTTGGCTTTCATCAACAATGGGATTGAGTTCAAGAGCTGAGAGGTAATGTTACACTTTTATAAAACCTTGGTCAGACCCCACTTGGAGTATTGTGTTCAGTTCTGGTCACCTCACTACAGGAAGGATGTGAATACTATGGAAGGAGTGCAGAGGAGATTTACGAGGATGTTGCCTGGATTGGAGGGCGTACCTTATGAGAATAGGTTGAGTGAACTCAGCTCTTTCTCCTTGGAGCGACGGTGGACGAGATGTGACTTGATAGAGGTGTATAAGATGATGAGAGGCATTGATCATGAGGATAGCAAGAGGCTTTTCCCCAGGGCTGAAATGGCTAACACAAGTGGGCGCAGTTTTACGGTGCTTGGAAGTAGGTACAGAGGGGATGTCAGGGGTAAGTTTTTCACATAGAGAGTGGTGGGTGTGTGGAGTGGGCTGCGGGGGATGGTGGTGGAGGTGGGTACAACAGGGTATTTTTAGAGCCTCTTAGATAGGTACATGGAGCTTAGAAGAATAGG
This sequence comes from Hypanus sabinus, assembly GCF_030144855.1. NCBI lineage: Eukaryota > Metazoa > Chordata > Chondrichthyes > Myliobatiformes > Dasyatidae > Hypanus > Hypanus sabinus. The sequence continues at coordinate 25,699,630 of NC_082734.1, forward strand.
GGGCTCTGCACTAGGGAAATTCTAGACAGTCTCTAGAGTAGGTTACACGGTCAGCACAACATTGTGGGCCGAAGGGCCTGTAATGTGCTGTGAATTTCTATGGTCTACGGGGGGGATGTCAAAGGTCGGTCTTCTACAGAGAGTGGTGGGTGCATGAAACACATCACCGGGGTGGTGGTAGAGGCAGATACGTTAGGAACATGTAAGAGATTCTTAGATAAGCACATGGATGATGGAAAAATTGAAAGATATGGGAGGGAAGGGTTAGGGTGACCTTAGGGTAGGTTAAAATGCCAGCACAATATTGTGGGCCGAAGGGCCTGTAGTGAGCTGTAATGTTTTACGTTCTATTTTTTGTCAACATTGAGTAAGCGCCAGATGGCAGGACTTGTCCCTGAGGGTAACTTAACCCCAAAACACAGAAAGACGCTTAGCCACACCCATGTGGCAGTCACGTGACCTAAAATGATAGCCAAATGCTATTAACCTGGCGTTGACACAACAGCTCGAATGGTGATACTGGCGTGAACTGCTTCTGTCTGCCTTTGGGGTGCTCCCTGTAACCAGGAACTGACGCTGAGATACACAGGGCAGCAAGCTGGCCCGACAGGTAGAGCCACTGCCTCACAGCACTGCCAGAGAGCCAGGTTCGATCCCTACCTCGGGCGCTGCACCTGTAGAACTAGGAGGTTTATTCCGGGTGATCCGATCTTCCGATCTCTGCCCGCATCCCAAAGACGTGGGGGGAAGGGGGTCTCGTCGTGTAGGTGAGGCATAGAATCTGGAATAACAACAGGAATGTGCGGAGAATATATTAGTGTAGGTTAAAAGGGGGAGCATGACATCAATGGGCTGAAGGGCCTGTACTGGTGTAGGATGAGCATAAATGGGATTTGATTCTTCATTGCTCCAGTAACCTGGACTTGGCGACGCTGTCTGTGTGGAGTTTGCATGTCCCTCCAAGGAGCTCCAGTTTCTTCCCACATCCACATCGTGCGTGTCAGTGGGTTTCACTGTAAATTGTCCCTGGTACAATCTAGTGGGGGGAATTTTTGGGAGAGTGGGGGAGAATGGGGTCAGTATAAGTGGTTGCTGGCCAGCACAGGGGTCTGAGGAACCATTTTCTCTGTTACATGATTCCGTGAATGATTAACCAGGAGGTTGTCTGGACTTGGGGGTGTAAGTTATCAGAAGCCGCATAGATTGGGACGTTCTTCCCTGGAACGCCGGAGATGAGGGGTGACTTGATAAGATCATGAGAGACACAGACAGAGTGGAAGCACAAAGTCTCTTTTTCCAGGGGGGAGTGCGAGAAACAAGAGGATGTATGCAGGCTTAAGATCAAAGGCAAGAACTTTAAATGGGACTTCAGGGGCAACTCCTTCGTGTGCACGAGTTGCTGGAAATAGCGATTGAGGCAGACACATTATTTCTCCTCATCATTGGGGTAAGTCCTTGGATAGGAGAGGTTGCGAGAGCTGTGGGCCAAATGAGAGCAGATGGGATCAGCTCGTTAGGTAACCCAGCCGGCATGGACAATGCGGACAAAGGGCGTGTTTCCCTCCAGAATGACCCTGTGACTCTGTCAGCGCATGTTGGAGGGAACAGGGTCATAGAACAGCATAGCATAAATATAGGCTCTTCGGCCCCAGCTGTCCATGCTGACCACGTGCTTGTCCCAATTTCCTGCGTTCATCCCATACCCCTGTAAGGCTTGTCCCTCCATGTACCTGTCCAAGTGCTTCTTAAATGATACTATTGTACCTCTTCTGGCAGCTCGGTCCACACACGAAGGTATTGGATGCTCCAAAATAAATCCCTTTCCACCTTTCTCTTGTCCCTCAGGAAGCTTTGGCTTGGTGTGGTACGTGTTTTGGCTACTGGTGTCCTTTGAGAGCCCAGCCAAGCACCCCACCATTACGGAGCAGGAGAAGATCTATATCGAGGAAGCCATTGGAGAAGGTGCCAACCTTATGAACCCTCTAGCGGTGAGTGTGTCCTTTCTCCAAGCCCCACGTTTTGAGCAGAGGGGGAAGTGGGATTTGAACCCAGATCCTGCTGGTGCAAGGGTGAGGATCGTCCCATAGTCGACGAGTTTGATGAGGAAGCCAACTGGACCTGCACCACACAAGCTTCCTCGTCCAGCATATTATGCATCTTCCACAGGGTCCTATCATTAAACACATCTTTCCCTCCCTCCCACCCCCCCCAACTCTCTACTTTCTGCAGGGATCAGTCTCTTCGTGATTCCCTTGTCCATTCGTCCCACCCCAATAATCTCCCTCCTGGCACTTAACCCGGCAAGAGGTACAAGTGCTACACCTGCCCATTCACCTCCTCCCTTCGAGGCCCCAAATAGTCCCTCCAGATGAGGCAATACCTGAGCATCGGTCAGAATCATTTACAGCACCCAGTGCTCTCAGTGCAGCCTTCTTCTACGTTGGTGACACCCGACGTAGATTGGGGGGGGGGCTGCTTTGTCAAGAACTTTTGCTCCGTTCACAACAGGCTGGATTTCCCGATGGCACCCACTTTAATTCCAATCCCTATTCCCATTCCAACATGTCAGGCCTTGGCCTCTTCTGATGCCATGATGAGGCCACTCTCAGGTTGGAGGAGCAACACCTCATATTCCATCGAGTTAGCCTCCAACCTGACGGCATGAACATCAACTTCTTTAACCCAGTAATTTCTCCCCTTCCCCCTCTCTCTCGTTTTCCATTCCCCATTCTAGCTGCCCTCGGTCACTCCTCCCCCACTTTCTTACCTTGGCGTTTGACCCCTTCCTTTCCAGTCCTGATGAAGTTGACTGTTTATTACCCTCCGTAGGTGCTGCCTGACCTGCTGAGTTCCTGCAGCGTTTAGTGTGTGACACCGGCTCAACCCCTTGCTTGGGCAGAGCTTCGCATTTTCTGAAAGGCTTCAAACCACTTCTTCCTGGGAGGGTGGAGAGGTCAGGAGGAATAGGTGTGTTCCCTCTAAGCTCACGAGGAAATGGGTAAGATTGGCCTTTGACCCCCCCCCCCCGAACTCCTACTCCCAATTAGACCCTCATCAGGAACAGCTTCCATGTGTCATGAAATCTCCCCCCGCCCCCAAGGGTCCTCAGGTCACACTTCAGCTTTGCCACCACAGCTCCTGTCCCATAATTTAAAGGGGTTTATACAAACCATAAGACCATAAGACATAGGAACAGAGTTAGGCCATTCAGCCCAGCTGGTCTGCTCCACCATTGCATCATGGCTGATTTACTATCCCTCTCAACCCCATCCTCCTGCCTTCTCCCCATAACATCTGACACCCTAATTAATCAAGAACCTAGCAACCTCTGCTTTAAATATATCCAATGACGTGTCCACCACAGCCATCTGTGGCAATGAATTCCACAGATTCACCACCCTCTAGCTAAAGAAATCCCTTCTTAATTCTCTTCTAAAGAGATATCACAGAAAGCTACAGCACAGAATCAGGCCCTTCGGCCCATCCAGTCCATGTGGAACCATTTAAATTGCTTGGTCCCATCAACCTGCACCCGGACCATAGCCGTCCATCTCTCTCATCCATTACCAACCAAACTTCTCTTAGACATTGAAATCCTTCTATTCTGAGTCTGTGCCCTCTGGTCCTGGACTCCCCCACTATGAAAAACATCCTCTCGACATGTACCCTATCTAGGCCTTTCAATGTTTGATAGTTTTCAGTTAGAATCCTTCCTCGTTTTTCTAAACTTCAGTGAGTCCAAGCCCAGAGCCATTAAGTGCTCCTCCTACATTAACCCCTGCATTGCTGGTGTCATCGGGAATATACCTGAGAGAAAACTGAGGTTATTTACAGGACCATAAGGAAGGAGGAAAGCAGTGGGAGTATTGGACAACACACACAGGTGCACTGAGTTGTTTGATTTGAAGGTTTGTTGGGAGACTGGGGACCTAGTGGGTGAGGAGTGGGAGGGGTGGACAGGTTCACTGTGAGTTTGACCTTGACCTGATTCTCTTCTTGGTTGCGTCTTCTGACAGAAATTCAAGGCGCCCTGGCACAGGTTTTTCACCTCAATGCCTGTCTACGCCATCATCGTGGCCAACTTCTGTCGCAGTTGGACCTTCTACCTGCTTCTGATCAGCCAGCCAGCGTACTTTGAGGAAGTTTTTGGGTTTGAAATCAGCAAGGTACAGCATGCGTCCTAATGCACAGAGAGGGTTGGAGATCTCATAGAAACGTTTACAATTAACAAAATGGTAGAGAAGTTCGAGTGAGGAAAGTTGTTTCCGCTAGTAGATGAAATTAGATCTAGGGTTATAGCCTCAAGACTCATGGGAAAAGATTTAGGATGAAGATGAGGAGAAACTGTATTTCCCAGAGAGTAGTGAATCTATGGTATTATCTGGCCAGGGAAGAAGTAGAGGCTTCCTCATTAAATTTATTAAAGATAGACTTAAAGGAAGAGCGGGCCTAGTGGGCCAGATGGCCGACTCCTGCTCTGACTTCATGTGTTCTATTTTTATCTACTTTATGTATTTTACATTTATTTTCTTTTTATTTACTTCATCTTTCTGGTAAAAGGTGTACATTAGCATCTCATTAGACTTCAGTATGCAAGGGGATTGGGAAAATCATGTTGGTGTTGTATTAGAAGAGAGGGGATTTGTTGAATGCCTACAAGGTGGCTTTTTAGAGCTGCTTGTGCTTGAGCCTACTCAGGGAAAGGCTGTCTTAGATTAGGTGCTGTGTAATAACCCAGATTTTATTAGGGAGCTTAAGGTAAAGGAACCTTTAGGAGGCAGTGATCATAATATGATTGAATTCATACTGCAATTTAAGATGGAGAAACACAAGTCGCATGCATCAGAATCACAATGGAATAAAGGGAATTACAGAGGCATGAGAGACGAGCTTGCCCAGGAGGACTGGGATTGGACAAGATAGAGGCAGGAAATATGTTCCAGATGCTGGGAGAGTCCAGTACCTGAGGGCATGGTTTGAGAATAAGGGGTAGGTCATTTAGGACAGAGTTAAGGAAAAACTCCTTCTCCCAGAGAGTTGTGGGGGTCTGGAATGCACTGCCTCAGAAGGTAGTGGAGGCCAATTCTCTGGATGCTTTCAAGAAGGAGCTAGATGGGTATCTTATGGATAGGGGAATCAAGGGATATGGGGACAAGGCAGGGACCGGGTATTGATAGTAGATGATCAGCCATGATCTCAGAATGGCAGTGCAGGCTCGAACGGCCAAATGGTCTACTTCTGCACCTATTGTCTATTGTCTATTGACTAGAGGAGGATACTGGCGAGGATGATAGCAGAGCAGCGGTAGCTGAATTTCTGGGAATAGTTCACAAGGTGTAGGTTAGATATGTCCCACAGAAGAAGCTCTCAAATGGCAGGGCTAGGCAACCGCGGCTGACAAGGGAAGTTAAGGATTACATAAAAGCCAAGGAAAGGACATATAATGTAGCAAAAGTGAATAGGAAGTTGGATGTTTGGAATGCTTTTAAAATCAAACCAAAGGCAACTAGAAAAGCCATAAGAAGGGAAAAAATGAAATATGAGGGCAAACTAACAGATAATATAAAGCACAATACCAGAAGTTTTTTCAGTTATATTAAGAGTAAAAGGGAAGTGAGAGTTGATATTGGACAATTGGAAAATGATGCTGGTGAGGTTGTAATGGGGGACAAAGAAATGGCAGATGAAATTAATAAGTACTTTGCATCCGTCTTCTCTGTGGAGGACACTGGTAGTGTGCCAAAGCTCCATGAGTGTCAGAGAGCAGGAGAGAGCGCCATTGCTATTACAAAGGAAAGGGTGTTAAGCAAAGTGAAATTTCTTACAGTGGTTAAGTAACCTGGACCAGATAGACTACATCCCAGAGTTCTGAGAAAGGTTGCTGAAGAGATAACAGATGCATTGGTTATGATCTTTCAAGAATCACTTGATTCTGTCATGGTTCCAGAGGACTGGAAATTTGCAAGTGTCACTCCTCTCTTTAAGAAGGGAGGAGGCAAAAGAAAGGAAATTATAGGCCAGTTAGTCTAACCTCTGTGGTTGGAAAAGAGTAGGAGTCCATTATTATGGATGAGGTTTTGAGGTACTTGGAGACTAATGATAAAATAAGTGAAAGTCAGCATGGTTTCTGTAAAGAGAATCTTGCCTGACAAATCTGTTTGAGTTCTTTGAGGAAGTAACAAGCAGGGTGAACAAGTGGGTGAGCAACAGATGTCATTTACTTGGATTTTCAGAAGGCATTTGATAAGGTGCCACACATGACGTTCCTTAACAAGATAAAATCCCATGGCATTACAGAAAAGAGGAGTGGTCGATGGGCAGGAGGCAGCAAGTGGGAGTAAAGGGGGCCTTTTCTGGTTGGCTGACAGTGACTAGTGGTGTTCCACAGGGGTCAGTATTGGGACCGTTACCTTTCACATTGTTTGTCAAGAATTTAGATAATGGAATTGATGGCTTTGTGCCAAAGTTTACGGATGATACAAAGATAGGCAGAGGGGTAGGTAGTGCTGAGGAAGCAAGGTGATTGCAGGACGACTTAGACAAGTTGGAAGAATGGGCGAAAAAAGTGGCAGATGGACTCAAGCGTTGGGAAACGTATGATAATGCATTTTGGTAAGAGAAGCAAAAGTGCAGACTGTTACCTAAATGGGGAGAGAATTCAAACATTAGAGGTGCAATGGGACTTAGGAGCCCTTGTGCAACATTCCCAGAAGGTTAATTTACAGGTCAAGTCTGTGGTAAAGAAGGCAAATGCGTTGTTGGCATTCATTTCAAGAGAAATAGAATATAAAAACAAGGAGGTAATGCAGAGGCTTTATAAGACATTATAATGCACGGAGCATTATCAACAGTTTTGGGCCCCATATCTCAGAAGGGATTTGTTGTCATTGGAGAGAGTCCAGAGGAGGTTTACAAGGATGATTCCAGGAATGAAAGGGTTAACCTATGTGGAGTGTTTGGCAGCTTTGGGCCTGTACTCACTGGAATTTAGAAGAATGTAGGGGAGATCTCATTGAAAGCTATAGAATGTTGAAAGGACTAGATAAGGCGGATGTGGAAAGGATGCTTCCTGTGGTGGGGTGTCCAGAACTAGAGGGCACAGCCTCAAAATTGAGGGGTGAGCCTTTAGAACCGAGGTAAGGAGGGATTCTTTTAGCCAGAGAGTAGTGAGTCTGTGGAATGCTCTACCACAGACAGCTGTGAAAGTCAAGACCGTAGGCATATTGAAAGCAAAAATTGATAGTTTCCTGATTGGTCAGGGCATCAAAGGTTATGGTGAGAAGGCAGGTGTTTGGAGTTGAGTGGGATCAGGATCAGCCATGATGGAATGGAGGAGCAGACTCGATGGGCTGAATGGCCTAATTCTGCTCCTATGTCTTATGATCTTATGGTCTTATGGTGATGCAGCCAGTTATACAGCTCTCCACAGGACAACTGTAGAATGTTCCAAGTGTCTTTGATGAAAAACCCTGTAGAAATTGGCAAGTGCGAGGTGCTGATGAATAGGGTCTTTTACTCTGGGTCAAAATCTGAAGTAGTGGGGAGCATAGCTTAAGGTAAGAAGTTTAAAGAATAAACAGAAGAGATTATGCAGATGCTGGGAATCCAAAATAACAGGCACAAAATGCTGGAGGAGCTCAGCAGGTCAAGCAGCTTCAATGGAAAGGAATAATTTGTATGCGTGTGTGTTTTGTTCTCAGTTTGAAGGAGGTGTGCAGAGCAGGTCCTTTACCCAGAGAGCGGTAGGTGCCGGAATTGGGCTGACGGGAGTGGTGGCAGAAGCAAATAGGATGGAGGAGTTTGAGGCTTTTAGTCAAGCACATGAAAATGTGGAGAATAGAGGGATATGGACCACGTGTAGGCAAAGGGCGTTTGTTTAATTCAGTAAAGTTCAGCAGAGATGGTGATCTGAAGGGGCTGTTCCAGCACCGTACGGTTCTGGGTTCTCAGCGGCCAGGCAAACTCGGCATCTGTGGGGGAGAGGGGGGATCACGTTTCAGATCGTGACCCTGCGTTTAAAGATTTTCAAGATTTAAAGGTTGGCCTTATTTGTCACCTGTGCGTTGAAACAACAAAACGTACAGCGAAACGTGTGGTTCAAGTCGACAACCTACACGATCCTTGGCAGCCCACAAGTGTGGCCATGCTTCCAGTGCCAACATAGCCTGCCCAAAACTTAGTAACCCTCACTTGTACATCTTTAGAATGTGGGAGGGAATCAAAGCACCTGAAGGAAGCCCACAGGGCTACAGAGAGAACGTACAGACACCTTACAGAGGGCGGCGGGAATTGAGCGCACTGTAAAATATCACACTACCTGTCATACCAACAAGATAAAAAGGACATCCCTCCAACGGGGAGGTCCAAAACCAACCAGAAACAGGCTGTCGCAAGAGAAGTTTTGCTACACAGAGGGACGTGAGAACATGGAACTCACTCCCACCGGCTGTGAGAAAACATTAGAAATGTTTGGCAGTCCTGTCAGCATCTGTGGTGAGAGAGATTAATTCTTCAGAACATTGGAAGAGGGGTCAGTAGCTTGAAGAGTTAATTCTGCTGCCACCCAGTCCTGCTGAACGTTCTGATGTGCTGAAGTTGCAGGAGATTGGTGTGGCGAATAGTCACTAGTATGTGCCAAATGGGCTGAATGGCCTGTTGTGGGGCTTTGCATTTAGCTGGAAGTTGCCTGTGCCACTGACCTGGTTCAGCAGAGTAGACCATGGGACCGGATATCAGGTGGCGAGTACTTTGAACAACTGGGACCATGTCTCACTTCAACAAAGTGCCCAACGCTCTATTCCACTGAACAGCCTGAAGGAGCTAGTAGTGAATATCAGGCCCTAAGGTATCTGAGGTCATTAATTCCATATTCACCCTTCCCTCCCCTCAGGTCGGCCTGCTGTCTGCTCTCCCCCATCTCGTCATGACGATCATCGTGCCCATTGGCGGGCAAATCGCTGATTTCCTCCGATCCAAGAACATCATGTCCACCACCAATGTCCGGAAGCTGATGAACTGTGGAGGTTTGTTTCTGCAGAGTTTCTCTATGGGGATAGGGCTACCTCTCAGTCCAATACCAAGCCCACTTAACTGCCGCCATGTCCTGGCCCACTCACAATGACCACACAGACCCCAACACAAGTCCATCTCTTTCCACCGCAACTCGAGGCTCCTGCAGTGTTAAACAAAAGAGGTTGGATGTGAGGGGGAGGGGGGAAGGAACCTATGAAAACATTGCCATTGGAAAATTATTGCTACGCTCAAAGTTTCACCAAGTGCGATGGTTTCGTTTTTGGAATGGAGGAGGCTAAACAAGAACATTAGAGCATTAGAAGTTTTTGGCAAGAACAGACCACTCGGCCCACCAAAGCTTGCTGAATTCCTATTCACATAGTGCGTTGAAATAACTATTGAGTTTAGATTTGAAAGTCTCTGAGCTACTAGTCTCAGCTACACAACTAGGTAGTTTGTTCCATGTGTTCACCACTAGTTACGTAAAGAATTGCTTCATGATGTTAGTCTGAAATCTCCCTTTAACCAGTCTTCACTTTTGGCCAACATGGATTAATTTTGAAGTCAGATAGAACACAGAACAGTATGGGCCATTCAGCCCGCATTGTTGTGCCAACCTTCTAACCCAGTCGAAGATCAATCTAACCCTTCCCTCCCACATAGCCCTCCGTTTTTATTTCATCCATGTGCCCATCTAAAAATATCTGCCTCTACCACCATCCCTGAACATAGAACCTACTATCGAACATGGAACAAATGCTATGCCAACCTTCTAACCCACTCGAAAATCAATCTAACTCTTCCCTCCCACATAGTCCTCCGTTTTTATTTCATCCATGTGCCCATCTAAAAATATCTGCCTCTACCACCATCCCTGAACATAGAACCTACTATCGAACATGGAACAAATGCTATGCCAACCTTCTAACCCACTCGAAAATCAATCTAACTCTTCCCTCCCACATAGCCTTCCATTTTTCTTTCATCAACGCACGCAATTATAAAGCTATGGGGGTGCAAACAGAGTAAATCAGGAGCACCTACAGTCAACCCAAGCAGTCTGCTGGAAGTACTCAGTGGATCGAGCAGCACCTATCGGAAAGAATTGTTGATCAGGACTGGTGCAGGGTTTCCGACCGCGGCATTGACAATTCCTTTCCTGATACAGAAGCTGCTCGGCCCTCCCTCTAACTCCAGCAGACCGTGTGTTGCTCCGGATTCCAGCCCCTGCAGTCTCTCTTGTGTCTCCAAATAAGGACAGCCTGGTGCCTTGGGCAGGCGGGTCCAGAGACTTCAGAAGGAGACACGGGTGACTGCAGGTGTGACAAGACACGGGATGTTGGAGGGAGTCGGTGGGGGTCAGACAGCACCTGTTGTGGGAAGTGGAGAGTGGATATTTCACAGAACAATCAGAGGGGAGATGAGAGAACTTTGTTTATTCCCACACTGCCATGGAGATTGGAAGTCACTGCCTGAAAGGTGATGGAGACAGAAGCATCAGACCACGGAGTTTTGGATATGAACTTGTAAACATACACTGGATGGAAGTGCTTCCCACTGCTGAGATACCGTAACTCTGGAATTCCCTCCCTCAGCATACAACCATAAGACCATAAGTAATAGAAGCAGGATTAGGCCATTTGGCCCATCAACTCTACTCCGTCATTCCATCATGTTAACCCTCTTTAACCCCATTCTCCCGCCTTTTCCCTGTAATCTTTGAATCCCTGACTAACCAAGAACTTATCAACCTCCACTCTAAATATACTCAATGACTTGGCCTCCACAGCCGATGGTGGCAATGAATTTCACAGATTCGCCTGCCTCTGGCCCAAAAATAAAATCCTCCTCATCTCTGTTCTAAGAGTTATTAAATCTCATATATTAACCCTTTCATTCCTGGCATCATTGCAATGAACCTCCTCAGCACCCTCTTTAATTCCAGTGTACCCTTCCTTTCATCACCATTCTTATATCTTTTCCACAACCCTCCTTAAAACACATTTGAATGATTGGATCCTCCCTACCAGTTCCCAACCCCAGCCCTCCTGTGCCCTCCTGCTCTCCCCGCCTCCCTCCCCTGATTCCTTGATTGCACGTTCCACCTTGCTGTCCTATCAGACTCTATCATCGTCAGCCCTTCGACATCTTCCCTCCTCACTTCCCAGCCTTTGTCACGACTCCCACTCTTCCCTCCCGCTGATTCCACCCATATCCTAAAGTGAAAACCTGCAGATGCTGGAAATCCGAGCGACACACACAAAGCGTCGGAGGAACTCAGCAGGCCAGGCAGCACCTATGGAAAAGAGTGCAGTCGACATTTTGGGACCCTTCAGCCACTCCCCATTCCCATTCCAGTATGTCTACCAGTATGTGTTGGCGCGTGGCCTAGTGGGCAAGGCATCAGACTAGTAACCTGAAGGTCACTGGTTCGAGCCTCAGCTGAGGCAGCGTGTTTGTGTCCTTGAGCAAGGCACTTAACAACACATTGCTCTGCGACGTCACCGGTGCCAAGCTGCATGGGTCCTAGTGCCCTTCCCTTGGACAACATCGGTGGCGTGGAGAGGGGAAGGCCTGCAGCTTGGGCAACTGTCGGTCTCCCATACAACCCTGCCCAGGCCTGCGCCCTGGAAACTCCAGGCACAGATCCACGGCCTCTCGAGACCGACGGATGCCACCACCACATGTCTACCCACGGCCTCCTCTACTGCCACCATCACCTGCCAGCTTCTGCTGCACCGAGCCCTCAGTGAGCCTCGGTGCATCCCTCAGCACGTCCTTCTGCAGCCTGGCACGTGCCAGTCGGTGGCATTCACTCCAGACGTCTCGTCGCAGCAGGCCACCGACAAATTTCCGGCAGACCAGAGTGCCCCTTTCCCTGAGTCCCTCAGCAGATCTTGGCAAGGGAACAATGTTATGGGACCTTCCAGCGCAACGAGCCCGTGCTTACCCTATTAACCTGCAAACCTCATATGTCTTTCAAATGTGGGAGGAAACTGGAGCATTTGGAGGAAACCCACATGGTCTCAGGGATGACTCCTATCAGACAGGATGGAATTGTACCCGGGTTGCTGGCATAGCAATGGCATTATGCTAACCACTACGCGACTAAGCCACCTGCACTCGGCACCTGCCTCAATGAGAATGGCTTTCAGATCAGGCCACCAACTTATGGACAGACCCTAGTGTGGTTTCCACTGAGATCACGATCTTCCCTTGGCATCTGTCTCAGAGTGCACCCCTGGGAGCAGTCTGCAGATCCCCTGTAATGCAGCTACTCTGGGCGGACCTCGACAGAGACCATAAGGCCATAAGATTTAGGAGCAGTAGAATGAGGCCATTTGGCCCATCGAGTCCGCTCCGTCACTCAATCATGGATGATCTTGTTCCCCGTGCAACCTTTCCCACGATCTCATTCTCCTTCGTTACTCTCTCTTCCTTTCGTTTGAAGGTTTTGGGCTGGAAGCAACCTTTCTTCTCGTGGTGGGGTTCTCACACACCAAAAGCATCGCCATCTCCTTCCTCGTCCTGGCCGTGGGTTTCAGTGGATTCGCTATCTCAGGTGACTGGTCTTCTGGTGCTTCTCCTCCTGTGATCTTATCATGTGTTATTGGAAGGAGATCCTCATAAACATGATCGCATTATCGTGAATTACCAGATGTTGGCAGTGTGAATCAGAATCAGGTTTATTATCACCCAGAGTATGTCATGAAATTTGTTGTTTTGCAACAGCAATACAGAGCAATTGATAAACAAATTACCATAAGTTGCAATACAGAGAAGTTGAAATTGAAGTTTGCAATACCAATTGCTATGAGTTGCGACAAGAAATAGCCGGCTGGTGGTATAGTGGCATCAGCACCGGACTTTGAGGCGAGTGGTCCTGGGTTCGAATCCGGCCAGCTCCTTGTACACTTTCCATCAGCTTTGAGCCAGCAACTCAGCCTCGTAAGAGAAACAGTCAGCTGCTAAAGAGGTGGCAAGGTTGCTGCCCAGTGTGTCACAGGGAACAACAAAAATAATAGGAAATAGAAGATAGAGCACGTTAGTAGTAGCCGTCGGTCCCAGGGGATTATGGGTTTGCGCCTCTGGTGGACCATGTCCTCTTCAGGGCACAAGCCTGGGCGGGAAGGTTTGAAGAAGCCATGCAGTAGGTTCCCCTCTCCACGTCACTGATGTCCTCGCAGAGGCTGCCAGAGTGAAGTTGTAAAGAACATCAAAGTGCCTTAGGGACCCTGGCTCCGATTTCTTCCTCCCAAAGTCTTTCCCGTGGACGGGTGTGGCCGCAAGGCAGCAGAGGTTTAAAATCAGAGCTCTCCTTCTCCTAGGCGGGCTGTCGTTCAAGGCTGAGGAGCCCCACCTCCCGAAGGTTGTTAGAGACACACGCCATTCGGAGCACTTTATAGGTAGTGGGAACTCACCCCCACTACCACCCCCGGCTATGACAAACTTAGGACATAGAATATAGAAAATATTAAATATAAATATGTAGATCATTTATCTAGTACTAAGCAGATAATAAAGATTACTAATAATAAGTAATGCAAAAAAAGAGCAAAAGAGTGAGGTTGTGTTCAAGGACCATTCAGAAATCTCATGGCGGAAGGGAAGAAGTTGTTCTTAAAACATGAGTCTTCAGACTTCTGTACTTCCTCCCTGATGGTAGTACTGAGAAGAGGGCCTGTCTTAGGTGATGTGAGTCCTTAATGATGGATGCCGCCTTTTTGAGGCATCGCTCCTTGAAGTTGTCCTGGATGCTGGGGAGGGGTTAATGGGAAAGTGGAGGGGATTAAATGGAAACATTGAGTGTGGGTCTTCAGACTTCTGTACTTCCTCCCTGATGGTGCTACTGAGAAGAGGGCCTGTCCTGGATGGTGAGGGTCCTTCATGAAGGGTTCTGCCTTCTAAAGGCGTCGCCTGTTGAAGATGTCTTGATGGAGGGGAGGGTGGTGCCCATGATGGAGCTGGCCGAGTCTACAATTCATCGCAGCTTTTTCCTGATCCTGTGATGTGCTGGCAGTTTGACATTTCACAGGAGGAAACACGAATTAGGTTGATTCCGCCTGTCACATCTCTGGCTTCTGTTTGTTTTTTCACACTGAAGGGTTCAATGTCAACCATCTGGACATCGCCCCACGTTACGCCAGTATCCTGATGGGACTGTCCAACGGGGTTGGGACTCTCTCTGGGATGGTGTGCCCTCTCATCGTGGGAGCCATGACAAAGCATAAGGTAAGGAATTATCAACCGTATCATTCAGGATTGCTCCGTTCTCCTCAGGATGGAAAATTAGAATTGGCAACAGCAAGTGGCATTTGGAAATCTCTCAGACATTTTCTCCTGGCATTTAGCTGCTTAGCACAAGTGAAGGATGGTTCAATGAGTCTATTTACTATCAGAGAATGTATACAATATACAATCTGAAAATCTAACCCTCCACAGACATCCTTGAAACAGGTAAAAAAAAACCCCAAGGAATAAATAACAATCATCTGGACATCAGAGTTCTCCTTCTTGGAAAGAAGTTTCTCCTTTCTAAACTTCTCCTTCTTTAGAACCCCAAAGACTCCTACCCCGATCACGCTGAAGCAGCAGCAAAGCGTCAACCCTACCCGCCCCCCCTACCCCCCACTTATTCCATCAAAATGCCTCAGCTCCCCTCCCCCCCCCCCAACCACCCACCATGCAAGAAACAGAAAAAGCCCCCACAGGAGACGGTGACCAACTGGGGCAGAATGAAAACCGGGTCTGGCCTGCTCTCCGTCGTTGGGGTGACGAGCTGTCTGACTGAAGACTGAGGAGCAAGAGACATGAGGAAGGACCGAGATGCTCACCGTGGGTGGTTGGAGATTGGAACTCTGATGCTAAGGTCAACTGAGGTCAAATTGATCTTCCTAAGTCAGTAAGTGATCAAAGTCAGTGTAAGTTCATTATTGAAGTACATACATGTCACCATATACTACCCTGAGATTCATTTTCTTGCAGGCATTTGCAGGAAAAAGATAAAGAAGTACAGTAGAATTTATGTAAAAATAATATTGCAAGACCTAATTGGCAAACATCAAGAGGGGTATTTATTTATTGTTATTTATGATGGAAAAGGCCCTTCTGGCCCTTCGAGTGCACCGCCCAGCAATCCCCCGATTTAACCCTAGTCTAATCACGGGACAATTTACAATGACCAATTCACCCACCAACTGGTAGGTCTTTGGACTGTGCAAAGAACCCAGAGGAAACTGTGTAGTCATAAGGGAGGACGTACAAACTCCTCACAGGCAGCAGCAGGAATTCAACCCAGATCAGCTGAACCGTAAAGCTTTGTGCTAACCACTACGCGAGTGTGCTGGCCTAGGACAAAGTCCAGACAAACGTTGGCCAGTGACAGCCTGTTGAAAGCCGCCAACATGCCATTCCCATGCAGGCACAGGGAGAACGTACAACTTCCTGATGAACCCAGATTGCTGGCGTTACGCTAACCACGAGGCTACCGTGCACCCACACCGCAGCCTCTCTGGAGAAACGGAAGCAGGAAGTTCTAATGTATCAGTCCGGAGATGGCAGCACAGTGGCACAGCTCAATCAGGAATTCCCCCTGCTGCCTATGTGGAGTATGCAGGTTCCTCCTTTTGTGGGTTCCCCCCCCCCCGGTCCTCTGGTTTCCTCCCACATCCCAACGATGAGTGGGTTGGTTATGAAGACAATACTGGAAACCTAATTGTTCCTCTGGGAGCGAGCACAGACAATGCACCAAAGGGCTGACAATACGTGTCCAAGTCAGGGGGGTATCAGACTTGAAAGCAGCAGTCACTGTCCCTACCTACCTCCTGCCCCAGCCAACTCTCACCACACAGATGGGAAGTACTTCAGAGGACCTGTCCTGGGCACAGAACACGTTAAGTGCAGTTACGAAGAAAGCATGGCAGTGGCTCTACTTCCTCAAGAGTTTGGTGTAGATTTGGCATGACATCTAAAACTTTATATACAACCATATAATGATTACAGCCACCTCGGCCCTTCTAGTCTGTGTTGCATTCAGCCCATAACCCTCCATCCCTTTACTGTCCATATACCTATCCAATTTTTTAAAAAATGACAAAATCGAACCTGCCTCTACCATTTCTACCGGAAGCTCATTCCACCCAGCTACCACTCTCTGAGTAAAACCACACACACAAAATGCTGGTGGAGCACAGCAGGACAGGCAGCATCTATAAGGAGAAGCACTGTTGACGTTTTGGGCCGAGACCCTTCGTCAGGACTAAAGTCAGTGTTGTTTGAATTTCCATCTGCATCTGCAGATTTTCTTGTGTTTACTCTCTAAGTAAAGAAGTTCCCCCTCATGTTACCCCTAAACTTTTGTCCCTTAACTCTCAAATCATATCCTCTTGTTTGAATCTCCCCTACTCTCAATGGAAAAAGCCTATCCATGTCAACTCTATCTATCCCCCCTCATAATTTTAAATACCTCTATCAAGTCCCCCCTCAACCTTCTACACACTCCAAAGAATAAAGAACTAACTTGTTCAACCTTTCTCTGTAACTTAGATGCTGAAACCCAGGTAGCATTCTGATAAATCTCCTCTGTACTCTCTCTATTTTGCTGACATCTTTCCTAATAGTTTAACTTTGATAAACTTCTAGTGATGCATAGTGGAGAGTATGTTGACTGCCTACGTCACAGCCTGGTATGGAAACACCAATGCCCTTGAATGGAAAATCCTACAAAAAGTAGTGGGTATGTCCCAGTCCCAGTGGGTAAAGCCCTCCCCACCATTGGGCACATCTACATGAAGCGTTGTCGCAGAAAATCAGCATCCATCATCAGGGACCGCCCCCCCCCCCCCCCCCGCCCACACACACACACACACCACACATAACACACTCTCTTCTTGCTGCTGTCATCAGGAAGATGGTACAGGAGCCTCAGGACTCACGCTACCAGGTTCAGGAACAGTTATTACCG